>NC_069504.1:650658903-650793903 GCF_027579735.1 Bombina bombina
AGGGGAGAGAGCCAAAGAGGGGGGAGAGAGAGAGCCAAAGAGGGGGGAGAGAGAGAGCCAAAGAGGGGGGGAGAGAGAGAGCCAAAGAGGGGGGGAGAGAGAGCCAAAGAGGGGGGGAGAGAGAGCCAAAGAGGGGGGGGAGAGAGAGCCAAAGAGGGGGGGGAGAGAGCCAAAGGTGGGGAGAGAGAGTCAAAGAGGAGAGAGAGCCAAAGAGGAGAGAGAGCAAAAGAGGGAAGAGAGCCAAAGAGGGGGGAGAGAGAGCCAAAGAGGGGGGAGAGAGAGCCAAAGAGGGGGGGGGGAGAGCCAAAGAAGGGGGGGTTGGAGAGAGCCAAAGAGGGGGGGGGAGAGCCAAAGAGGGGGGGGGGAGAGCCAAAGAGGGGGGGAGAGAGCCAAAGAGGGGGGGAGAGAGCCAAAGGGGGGGAGGGAGCCAAGGGGGGGAGAGCCAAAGAGGGGGGAGAGCCAGGGGGGAGCCAAAGGGGGGGGAGCCAAAGAGGGGGGAGAGAGAGAGCCAAAGAGGAAAGAGAGCCAAAGAGGAGAGAGAGCAAAAGAGGGGAGAGAGCCAAAGAGAGGAGAGAGAGAGCCAAAGAGGGGGGAGAGAGAGCCAAAGAGGTGGGGGGAGAGAGCCAAAGAGGGGGGGAACAAAAGAGGGGGGAGAGAACAAAAGAGGGGGGAGAGAGAGCAAAAGAAAGGGGGGAGAGAGCCAAAGAGGGGAGAGAGAGAGCAAAAGAGGGGAGAGAGAGCAAAAGAGAGGAGAGAGAGCGCAAAGGAGAGGGGGGAGAGAAAGCAAAAGTGAGGGGGGAGAGAAAGCAAAAGAGAGGGGGGAAGAGAGAGCAAAAGAGAAGGGGGAGAGAGCAAGGGGTGGGACCGCTGTACTGCAAAAAATGGCATGTGTACACGCGCTTTAGTACTAGTTATATATAATATAATAATATATAATAATATAATTAAAATATGTATGCTTATTATTCTCAAGCAAATCTTTGCTTTGAATGCATCATTCTGTGATAACTTATTTTGCTGCTTTTACATTATGTGAGTGTGTGAGTTTTTGATAAAATACCCGTCTACCACACTGTTTTCTCTTGTTAAGTGTATCCAGTCCACGGATCATCCATTACTTGTGGGATATTCTCCTTCCCAACAGGAAGTTGAGGATCACCCACAGAAGAGCTGCTATATAGCTCCTCCCCTCACTGCCATATCCAGTCATTCTCTTGCAACTCTCAACTAAGATGGAGGTCGTAAGAGGACTGTGGTGTTTTATACTTAGTTTATTTCTTCAATCAAAAGTTTGTTATTTTTAAATGGTACCGGAGTGTACTGTTTATCTCAGGCAGTTTTTAGAAGAAGAATCTGCCTGCGTTTTCTATGATCTTAGCAGAAGTAACTAAGATCCTTTGCTGTTCTCACATATTCTGAGGAGTGAGGTAACTTCAGAGGGGGAATAGCGTGCAGGTTTTCCTGTAATAAGGTATGTGCAGTTAAAATATTTTTCTAGGGATGAAATTTGCTAGAAAATGCTGCTGATACCGGAGTAATGTAAGTAAAGGCTTAAATAGCGACTGGTATAAGGCTTATTAATAGAGATACATACTCTTATAAAAGTGTATTTTATTTTTTTTTTTTTTTTTTTTTTTTTAAATAGATTTTTTATTGAGGTTATTGACAAAACCACATCAAATAAACATGTTACACAAGTATTTAGAAACAGTCTTTTAAACTATGACATTACTTAGGAGTTCAAAACTATACCATAGTCACATATAGGTAAAGATTTTTCACAAGAAAACCCAAAGCAACATCTCTATATTTGTATGTAACAGGCAAAACTGAAACCTCATTTTCAACTTTATAGTATTTTCCTCTCCTAATAAAAGAAGCCACTTTCAGACTTCTGTCATCTGAAATGGTGTCTAGAGGATATAGAGTGATAAAAACATTCTCTCTTGAACCTATGGTAAATTAGAATAAAATTTAAAGAAGGTAGTTAGGGCGCGGTCCAATAAGGGTTGTTGTTAAGTAAAGACATATGGTGCTATTGAGAAAGAACTATGATATAGATGCGGCATAGAGAAGACAAGCCGCGTAGGTAGATCTCCTATAAAAGGAGGTACTTTATGGTGGTGGGGGGGGAGGAGGTGGTAGTAATAGTAAGATGAATGAAGTAAGTAACTTAAGGACTCTGCGGATGAAAAGAGGGGCAGGCGAACATATATAATATATCATAGGCGCTTAGTGTACTAAATACCGTACCTTAATTAAGGACCAATGGATATATATGTTTAAGTTTGACCATGTAACAACAGCTATAATCATGGGAAAATGGCAGGTATTTAATAGACCAATGAGCTGCTGAACATAAAATACTGGGGGTTTTAAAACATAGTGAATGCTAGGCTATACAAATAGGGCAGGATAAAGCGAGAAAACAATAACGACAACCTTAATTACGCTGGCTGGTGCGTCATAATATAGATTTTGCCATTAGCTTAGTTAGTCCACTGCTCGTTAAGACTAGAGCTATAGATAGAGATGTGGTCTCCGCAAATGCAAAGGACCCTGTATAGGACATAATAACTCTTCAGTGCAAGCTATAGCATCTGCTGGGTTTAATTCAGCTAAGTTTTATTTATGTACAGTTTGTTATTAGATTTAGGATTGGATATATACAATTACGAAAGTGGTATGCTGAGGGAGAATTATGGTGTAACACTCTGAGCACAGATACCGCACTAAAGTATCTCTATATATATGTGGATGGAGGGGGTGGGAGGATGGCGTCATTTATAAACAAGCCAGATAATGTAAGCAAGATATGCGTCATATGGAGGGAAAAGCTTATTTCCAGTAAATGTACCAGACATCTTAATTGCTTGAGTGGAAGAAACATCAGGTCACCTAATAGACTCCCATAAATATGGCGATCGGAATAGTATTTCAGCACATTGTGTAGTGTCAATTCAGACGCCAAAACAGATATGTAGGATCCTCATGCAATATACCTGTAAGCCAAACAGAACACTCCCCAACAGTCAAATCATAGTTACATGAAAAAAACAAATAGGGAATAGGTCTACCACGGGGCATGGGCCCTATGCCCCGCGGTATTAGGCATAGAATCTCGACAGACAGGTGAGCGCACATATAAGTATATACATTTTCAGGGTAAATACAGCATAGAAAGCGTGTCTGGGTATACCTACTGTTGTTAAAATATGCACTGAGTCCAAGTTTTGACTATTGGGATACTGAGGATCCTATTAGTATCCACATGAGTAAATGTGTGGCTATATACTTTAGGGGTATCCTAAAGGGACTAGTAGGTAACATTATAAGATTGTGTTACTGTGCCTGACTCAAAATGCTAGGGCAAGAATAATAAACTAGTAACTAATGGTGAAGAGCTGAAAGAAGAGAAATTTAAAAACCAACAGGCTTAACATCATGCAAACGTATGTGGAACTATTGAAAAAAAAAGAATCACATTATTTATCTCATGCCCTCCCCTTTGAATAGGAAAACTTTATATTGCAAGTCCACTTCAGATGTCAAAGTCTGTAACTTAATCAGAGGGGTCTCCTGAACCCCACATCCATAGAACCAGACAGGTAAGATTAAGCTCAAACAGCCACTGGGGATTTCCTTAATATTAAGGCAGATGGGCTCTGCTGATCAACATAAGCATAGTCAAATGTGATTTGTGCCGTAGGTGCTGTGGAGGCTTTTAAGTAACTGGACATTGTCAATGACTGGGCATCCAACCCCCACATTGAAAGTCAGAGTATTTACCCCATTCCTGCTCTCTCAAACAGGAAAGCTGGATAGTCCGGACAAATGTAGCTGCATATGGGTCCAGTGGTGAAAAAGACGCCCAAACTCACAGGTAGTAAATAATGCTGCATAAATCGAGAACAGCTGCAGCCCTGACGCCAAGCAACCAAAGTATTGTGGGGGACTATACACTTCATTCTCTCAATTTTACCTTTAGTTGCGTTAAGGCTTTCCCTCTTGTTTGGCTCTCTAGCTGCTATTTTAGCACCTTGCCCTTTAGTATGCGGTACTGTGTTTTCTCTCAGATATTTGGTCGCCGGTGTTATCGAGATGATCCCTTGGCTCTCTCCCTCCGTTGTACACTGTGAATTTCCCTCTAGTTCCTGAGGGCAGGTGGGAGGTGTAAGCTGTGCAGAGATGGCCCTATTATCAGCCACAGGTTCCAAGAGGGCCGCCAGATCGGAGTGCGGGCTTAAACTGAATGCCGCCACCATATGCGCCTCTAGCTTACGAAAATGATTACGCACCAGCGCCTCAATGGCGCCAAGGATATCTATGCCTGCTGCTTCCATATTTGCCAGGTTATGCCCCTGAATTATCTAGTCGCTTGTTGCCCACAGTCACAAAACAATACCTTGGGCGTTACTGGGTCAGCAAGATGGCCGTTCCTCGATATTCCTCGCTTCTGCCGTCTCTGCCATAACAGGTAGCGAGCTGCTCCAAACAAGTAATCCCACTAGGAATAAGATGATTTAGTTTGTCTCCCCACGACACAGGCTTCAGTTAGGGCTTAATTAAGCAACCCTGGGCAGTTAGCAGTACAAAATTTGTCAATTTAAAGCCGGAGCTGCAATGATACACGTCTGCCCGGGTGCATGGCTGGCTCCGCCCCCATAAAAGTGTATTTTAAAACGTTTGCTGGCATGTTTAATCGTTTTTTACATATGTTTGGTGATAAAACTTACTGGGGCCTAGTTTTTTCCACATGGCTGGCTTGAATTTTGCCTAGAAACAGTTCCCTGAGGCTTCCCACTGTTGTAATATGAGTGGGAGGGGCCTATTTTGGAGTTTTTTTGCACAGCAAAAATTAGACACAGACATCCAGCTTCTTCCTGCATGATCCAGGACTTCTCTGAAGGGCTCAAAAGGCTTCAAAAGTCGTATTGAGGGAGGTAAAAAGCGACAGTAGAGCTGTGGAAGTTGTTGTGACTGTTTAAAAAACGTTTTTGTCATTTGTTATTCCGTTTTTGGTATTAAGGGGTTAATCATCCATTTGCAAGTGGGTGCAATGCTCTGCTAACTTATTACATACACTGTAAAAATTTCGTTAGTGTAACTGCATTTTTTCACTGTTATTTCAAAATTTGGGAAAATTTGTGTTTCTTAAAGGCGCAGTAACGTTTTTTATATTGCTTGTAAACTTGTTTTAAAGTGTTTTCCAAGCTTGCTAGTCTCATTGCTAGTCTGTTTAAACATGTCTGACACAGAGTAACCTACTTGTTCTGTTCATTATGTTTGAAAGCCATGGTGGAGCCCCATAGGAGAATGTGTACTAAATGTATTGATTTCACCTTAAACAGTAAAGATCAGTCTTTATCTATAAAAGAATTATCACCAGAGGGTTCTGTCGAGGGGGAAGTTATGCCGACTAACTCTCCCCACGTGTCAGACCCTTCGCCTCCCGCTCAGGGGACGCACGCTAATATGGCGCCAATTACATCAGGGACGCCCATAGCGATTACCTTGCAGGACATGGCTGCAATCATGAATAATACCCTGTCAGAGGTATTATCTAGATTGCCTGAATTAAGAGGCAAGCGTGATAGCTCTGGGGTTAGGAGAGATACAGTGCGCACAAATGCTGTTAGAGCCACGTCTGATACTGCGTCACAGTATGCAGAACATGAGGACGGAGAGCTTCAGTCTGTGGGTGACATCTCTGACTCGGGGAAACCTGATTCAGAGATTTCTAATTTTAAATTTAAGCTTGAGAACCTCCGTGTATTGCTTGGGGAGGTATTAGCTGCTCTGAATGACTGTAACACAGTTGCAATTCCAGAGAAATTGTGTAGGCTGGATAGATACTATGCGGTGCCGGTGTGTACTGACGTTTTTCCTATACCTAAAAGGCTTACAGAAATTATTAGCAAGGAGTGGGATAGACCCGGTGTGCCCTTTTCCCCACCTCCTATATTTAGAAAAATGTTTCCAATAGACGCCACTACACGGGACTTATGGCAGACGGTCCCTAAGGTGGAGGGAGCAGTTTCTACTTTAGCAAAGCGTACCACTATCCCGGTTGAGGACAGTTGTGCTTTTTCAGATCCAATGGATAAAAAATTGTAGGGTTACCTTAAGAAAATGTTTATTCAACAAGGTTTTATTTTACAGCCCCTTGCATGCATTGCGTCTGTCACTGCTGCGGCGGCATTCTGGTTTGAGGCCCTGGAAGAGGCCATCCAGACAGCTCCATTGAATGAAATTATTGACAAGCTTAGAACGCTTAAGCTAGCTAACTCATTTGTTTCTGATGCCATTGTTCATTTGACTAAACTAACGGCTAAGAATTCCGGATTCGCCATCCTGGCGCGTAGGGCGCTATGGCTTAAATCCTGGTCAGCTGACGTGACTTCAAAGTCTAAATTACTCAACATTCCTTTCAAGGGGCAGACCTTATTCGGGCCTGGCTTGAAGGAAATTATTGCTGACATTACTGGAGGCAAGGGTCATACCCTTCCTCAGGACAGGGCCAAATCAAAGGCCAAACAGTCTAATTTTCGTGCCTTTCGAAATTTCAAGGCAGGAGCAGCATCAACTTCCTCCGCTTCAAAACAAGAGGGAACTGTTGCTCATTCCAGACAGGCCTGGAAACCTAACCAGTCCTGGAACAAGGGCAAGCAGGCCAGAAAGCCTGCTGCTGCCCCCAAGACAGCATGAAGGAACGGCCCCCTATCCGGAAACGGATCTAGTGGGGGGCAGACATTCTCTCTTCGCCCAGTCGTGGGCAAGAGATGTTCAGGATCCATGGGCGTTGGAGATCATATCTCAGGGATATCTTCTGGACTTCAAAGCTTCTCCTCCACAAGGGAGATTTCATCTTTCAAGGTTATCATCAAACCAGATAAAGAAAGAGGCATTCCTAAGCTGTGTGCAAGACCTCCTAGTAATGGGAGTGATCCATCCAGTTCCGCGGACGGAACAAGGACAGGGATTTTATTCAAATCTGTTTGTGGTTCCCAAGAAAGAGGGAACCTTCAGACCAATCTTGGATCTAAAGATCTTAAACAAATTCCTCAGAGTTCCATCATTCAAAATGGAAACTATTCGGACCATCCTACCCATGATCCAAGAGGGTCAGTACATGACCACAGTGGACTTAAAGGATGCCTACCTTCACATACCGATTCACAAAGATCATCATCGGTTCCTAAGGTTTGCCTTTCTAGACAGGCATTACCAATTTGTAGCTCTTCCCTTCGGGTTGGCCACTGCCCCGAGAATTTTTACAAAGGTTCTGGGCTCACTTCTGGCGGTTCTAAGACCGCGAGGCATAGCGGTGGCTCCGTATCTAGACGACATCCTGATACACGCGTCAAGCTTTCAAATTGCCAAGTCTCATACAGAGATAGTTCTGGCATTTCTGAGGTCGCATGGGTGGAAAGTGAACGTGGAAAAGAGTTCTCTATCACCACTCACAAGAGTCTCCTTCCTAGGGACTCTTATAGATTCTGTAGAGATGAAAATTTACCTGACGAAGTCCAGGTTATCAAAACTTCTAAATGCTTGCCGTGTCCTTCATTCCATTCCACGCCCGTCAGTGGCTCAGTGCATGGAAGTAATCGGCTTAATGGTAGCGGCAATGGACATAGTGCCATTTGCGCGCCTGCATCTCAGACCGCTGCAATTATGCATGCTAAGTCAGTGGAATGGGGATTACTCAGATTTGTCTCCTCTACTAAATCTGGATCAAGAGACCAGAGATTCTCTTCTCTGGTGGCTTTCTCGGGTCCATCTGTCCAAGGGTATGACCTTTCGCAGGCCAGATTGGACGATTGTAATAACAGATGCCAGCCTTCTAGGTTGGGGCGCAGTCTGGAACTCCCTGAAGGCTCAGGGATCGTGGACTCAGGAGGAGAAACTCCTCCCAATAAATATTCTGGAGTTAAGAGCAATATTCAAGGCTCTTCTAGCTTGGCCTCAGTTAGCAACACTGAGGTTCATCAGATTTCAGTCGGACAACATCACGACTGTGGCTTACATCAACCATCAAGGGGGAACCAGGAGTTCCCTAGCGATGTTAGAAGTCTCAAAGATAATTCGCTGGGCAGAGTCTCACTCTTGCCACCTGTCAGCGATCCACATCCCAGGCGTAGAGAACTGGGAGGTGGATTTTCTAAGTCGTCAGACTTTTCATCCGGGGGAGTGGGAACTCCATCCGGAGGTGTTTGCTCAACTGGTCCATCGTTGGGGCAAACCAGAACTGGATCTCATGGCGTCTCGCCAGAACACCAAGCTTCCTTGTTACGGATCCAGGTCCAGGGACCCGGGAGCAACGCTGATAGATGCTCTAGCAGCTCCTTGGTTGTTCAACCTGGCCTATGTGTTTCCACCATTTCCTCTGCTCCCTCGACTGATTGCCAAAATCAAACAGGAGAGAGCATCTGTGATTCTGATAGCGCCTGCGTGGCCACGCAGGACCTGGTATGCAGACCTAGTGGACATGTCATCTCTTCCACCATGGACTCTGCCTCTGAGGCAGGACCTTCTAATACAAGGTCCTTTCAATCATCCAAATCTAATTTCTCTGAGACTGACTGCATGGAGATTGAACGCTTGATTCTATCAAGGCGTGGCTTCTCCTAGTCAGTCATTGAAACCTTAATACAGGCTCGGAAGCCTGTCACCAGGAAAATCTACCATAAGATATGGCGTAAATATCTTTATTGGTGTGAATCCAAGAGTTACTCATGGAGTAAGGTTAGGATTCCTAGGATATTGTCCTTTCTCCAAGAGGGTTTGGACAAAGGCTTATCAGCTAGTTCTTTAAAAGGACAGATCTCTGCTCTGTCTATTCTTTTGCACAAGCGTCTGGCAGAAGTTCCAGACGTCCAGGCATTTTGTCAGGCTTTGGTTAGGATTAAGCCTGTGTTTAAAACTGTTGCTCCCCCGTGGAGCTTAAACTTGGTTCTTAAAGTTCTTCAGGGAGTTCCGTTTGAACCCCTTCATTCCATTGATATTAAACTTTTTATTAAACTTTTATCTTGGAAAGTTCTGTTTTTGATGGCTATTTCCTCGGCTCTAAGAGTCTCTGAGTTATCTGCCTTACATTGTGATTCTCCTTATCTGATTTTTCATTCAGACAAGGTAGTTCTGCGTACCAAACCTGGGTTTTTACCTAAGGTGGTTTCTAACAGGAATATCAATCAAGAGATTGTTGTTCCATCATTGTGTCCTAATCCTTCTTCAAAGAAGGAACGTCTTTTGCATAATCTGGACATAGTCCGTGCCTTGAAGTTTTACTTACAGGCTACTAAAGATTTTTGTCAAACATCTGCCCTGTTTGTCGTTTACTCTGGACAGAGGAGAGGTCAAAATGCTTTGGCAAC
Source organism: Bombina bombina (assembly GCF_027579735.1). Taxonomy (NCBI): domain Eukaryota; kingdom Metazoa; phylum Chordata; class Amphibia; order Anura; family Bombinatoridae; genus Bombina; species Bombina bombina. The sequence continues at coordinate 650,668,281 of NC_069504.1, forward strand.
GCTTAGCCTATGAGACTGCTGGACAACAGCCCCCTGAAAGGATTACAGCTCATTCTACTAGAGCTGTGGCTTCCACCTGGGCCTTTAAAAATTAGGCCTCTGTTGAACAGATTTGCAAGGCTGCGACTTGGTCTTCGCTTCACACCTTTTCAAAATTTTACAAATTTGACATTTTTGCTTCTTCGTAGGCTTCGTTTTTGGGAGAAAGGTTCTACAGGCAGTGGTTCCTTCCATTTAAGTTCCTGCCTTGTCCCTCCCATCATCCGTGTACTTTAGCTTTGGTATTGGTATCCCACAAGTAATGGATGATCCGTGGACTGGATACACTTAACAAGAGAAAGCATAATTTATGCTTACCTGATAAATTTATTTCTTTTGTAGTGTATCCAGTCCACGGCCCGCCCTGTCCTTTTAAGGCAGGTCTAAATTTTAATTAAACTACAGTCACCACTGCACCCTATGGTTTCTCCTTTCTCGTCTTGTTTCGGTCGAATGACTGGATATGGCAGTGAGGGGAGGAGCTATATAGCAGCTCTGCTGTGGGTGATCCTCAGGAGAATATCCCACAAGTAATGGATGATCCGTGGACTGGATACACTACAAGAGAAATAAATTTATCAGGTAAGCATAAATTATGTTTTCTGACTTCTTCACAGAGCGCCAGATTACAAGTGGTGCACTAATTACATTTTTGCTTGCGTGCTAACTGCGCTCAAAGTAAAATTTAAATATAAACTAGGATACATTACACTAAGCGGGAACAGTATTCTAGAGAGCATTTCCGGTATTCACGAAACCGGATGTGATGTAATATGACAACATCCGGTAGTTACAAAACCGGATGTGATGTAAATTGACAACTTCTGGCTACACAATAAGGCTGTGGATAACAGCAGCACATGTTTTTTTTATTATGGATATGCACTACAGGAATTTGTATCCTTAAAGTATTGGTTATTACCCTGTTTATGTATGTTGTGCAAGGGATTGGCATTTATGTAAATATGTTAGCACTACATAAACCGGAAGTGAGCAGTTATTACTTCTGGTGCATCTGGCTGTAGGAATCAAAGCATACCGGATATGATGCACATTTGGTGCTTTTTTCACAGAAAGTGGGAGTTATTGTGTGTGTTTGTAGACTATTAAATTTATTGTGTGTAATAATTGTTCTGAAGAAGGGGAAACATATCCCCAAAACGTCAATAAATTTGACCACATGCTTTGATGAAAATTCTGGTTTGTTGCTGTTTTGGATAGATGTATGTGTGTATATATATATATATATATATATATATATATATATGTATACACATACACATATACATACACACACACACACACACATGCTTTTAAATCTTAGCTGAGAGCTTGTAGTGAGTGCTGGACTTTCTCTGTGTGTTGTATTAATTTGTTTTGTAATTTTCCCTATGGTTCTTGCACCCAGACCTATCTGGGGTTAACTGCCTGTGACTCTGGGGACAGCACAGCTTCCTGTGAGTGCCCGTGAGCACCCATGGCTGAGCATGTTGCAGAGTCATAGGATATGTACCCGGTCCGGTATGAGAGTGCAGTCCCCTTCCGTGTTATATATATATATATACACACACAAATATTTAGACAGATATATATTTTTATCAGAAAGTGTATACTGTATATGAGTGTAGTTTATTTTATTGTGTGTTTGGTGAACATTTTTTTTTAAACCCGTACACTTTATGCTAGGTTTTTAGGTGCGCTAATCTGTTGAGCACAAACATTTGCTTTCAACTTTTAATATTCGTGCTAGTTGGCACAGTTGCGATATTGCTTATTGCATCCCGCGTTAAGTTTAGTGTGCCACTTGTAATCCAGCTCAGAATTTGTAAGTACATCGTTATGTCTGAATAAATACTAGGCATCAGGTTACCGTGACAACTAAAAATTGTAACCTGGTGTCCAGTAAATAAAAGCCAGTGGGTGGGTGAAATCAATATTCAGGGCTAACTTTAATTGCTATTATGCAGTTTCTAGCTGCACATGGCATCTGAGGAAGTGGTAAGCAACCAAGATTAGTTTTTTTTATGAAAATGGCAAGTTTTATATGTTTCAAAACATAATAAAATAATGGGGCAGAATGCCTTAAATTAAACTGTGTTTCTCTTGTTAAGTGTATCCAGTCCACGGATCATCCATTACTTATGGGATATTAACTCCTCCCCAACAGGAAGTGCAAGAGGATTCACCCAGCAGAGCTGCTATATAGCTCCTCCCCTAACTGCCATTACCAGTCATTCTCTTGCACCCAACGAATAGATAGGATGTGTGAGAGGACTTTGGTGATTATACTTAGTTTCATACCTTCAATCAAAAGTTTGTTATTTTATAATAGCACCGGAGTGTGTTATTCCTTCTCTGGTAGAATTTGAAGAAGAATCTACCTGAGTTTTTCTATGATTTTAGCCGGAGTAGTTAAGATCATATTGCTGTTTCTCGGCCATCTGAGGAGAGGTAAACTTCAGATCAGGGGACAGCGGGCAGATTAATCTGCAAAGAGGTATGTAGCAGCTTATTATTTTCTGACAATGGAATTGATGAGAAAATTCTGCCATACCGATATAATGTAAACTCAGCCTTAAATGCAGTAGCAGCAACTGGTATCAGGCTGTCATGTATGTATATTTTACACTTCAGTATTCTGGGGAATGGCACTTCACTGGAATTATACTGTATGCATAAAACTTTAGCCTAATTTGCAGGGACTAGCAACAGGCTTTTTAATAACACTCAATTTATTAATGTTAAACGTTTTTTGCTGGCATGTAAAATCGTTTAATTTTCTGAGGTACTGGGTGAAAAAATGTTTTGGGCACTATTTTTTTCCACTTGGCAGTCGTTTTATTTAATTTATGACAGTTTACTGATCTCTCTCACTGTTATGTGTGAGGGGGAGGGGCCTTTTTTGGCGCTTTTGCTACGCATCAAAAAATTCAGTCAGAGGTTTATTGTCTTCCCTGCATGATCCGGTTCATCTCTACAGAACTCAGGGGTCTTCAAAACTTGTTTTGAGGGAGGTAATCACTCACAGCAGAGCTGTGAGATTGTAGTTGACTGTGATAAAAAAACGTTTATTTCTGTATTTTTTTTCTGCTATCAGGGTTAGTTATCCTTTGCTAATGGGAGCAATCCTTTGCTAAAATTGTGTTTTTTACAAAGATTTGATGCTATAACTTTTCAGTTTATTAATTTTCAACTGTCATAACTTTTTCTGTGCTTCTTATAGGCACAGTACGTTTTCATATTATAGTAAATTTCTTGAAAAGTATTTCCAAGTTGCTAGTTTATTTGCTAGTGTGTTAAACATGTCTGATTCAGAGGAAGATATCTGTGCTATATGTGCTAAAGCCAAAGTGGAGCCCAATAGAAATTTATGTACTAACTGTATTGATGCTACTTTAAATAAAAGTCAATCTGTACAAATTGAACATATTTCACCAAACAACGAGGGGAGAGTTATGCCGACTAACTCGCCTCACGTGTCAGTACCTGCATCTCCCGCTCGGGAGGTGCGTGATATTGTAGCGCCGAGTACATCTGGGCGGCCATTACAAATCACATTACAGGATATGGCTACTGTTATGACTGAAGTTTTGGCTAAATTACCAGAACTAAGAGGTAAGCGTGATCACTCTGGGGTGAGAACAGAGTGCGCTGATAATATTAGGGCCATGTCAGACACTGCGTCACAATTTGCAGAACATGAGGACGGAGAGCTTCATTCTGCGGGTGACGGTTCTGATCCAAACAAACTGGATTCAGATATTTCAAATTTTAAATTTAAGCTGGAAAACCTCCGTGTATTACTAGGGGAGGTGTTAGCGGCTCTGAATGATTGTAACACAGTTGCAATACCAGAGAAAATGTGTAGGTTGGATAAATATTTTGCGGTACCGGCGAGTACTGACGTTTTTCCTATACCTAAGAGACTTACTGAAATTGTTACTAAGGAGTGGGATAGACCCGGTGTGCCGTTCTCACCCCCTCCGATATTTAGAAAGATGTTTCCAATAGACGCCACCACACGGGACTTATGGCAAACGGTCCCTAAGGTGGAGGGAGCAGTTTCTACTTTAGCTAAGCGTACCACTATCCCGGTGGAGGATAGCTGTGCCTTTTCAGATCCAATGGATAAAAAGTTAGAGGGTTACCTTAAGAAAATGTTTGTTCAACAAGGTTTTATATTGCAACCTCTTGCATGCATTGCGCCTGTCACGGCTGCAGCAGCATTTTGGTTTGAGTCTCTGGAAGAGACACTTGAATCAGCTCCATTAGATGAGATTACACACAAGCTTAAAGCCCTTAAGTTAGCTAACTCATTTATTTCAGATGCCGTAGTACATTTAACTAAACTTACGGCTAAGAATTCCGGATTCGCCATTCAGGCACGCAGAGCACTGTGGCTAAAATCCTGGTCAGCTGACGTTACTTCTAAATCTAAATTGCTTAATATACCTTTCAAAGGGCAGACCTTATTCGGGCCCGGGTTGAAAGAAATTATTGCTGACATTACAGGAGGTAAAGGCCATGCCCTGCCTCAAGACAGAGCCAAACCTAAGGCTAGACAGTCTAATTTTCGTTCCTTTCGTAATTTCAAAGCAGGAGCAGCATCAACTGCCTCTGCACCAAAACAGGAAGGAGCTGTTGCTCGCTACAGACAAGGCTGGAGACCTAACCAGTCCTGGAACAAGGGCAAGCAGGACAGGAAACCTGCTGCTGCCCCTAAGACAGCATGAATCGAGGGCCCCCGATCCGGGAACGGATCTAGTGGGGGGCAGACTTTCTCTCTTCGCCCAGGCTTGGGCAAGAGATGTCCAGGATCCCTGGGCGTTAGAGATCATATCTCAGGGATACCTTCTAGACTTCAAATTCTCTCCCCCAAGAGGGAGATTTCATCTGTCAAGGTTGTCAACAAACCAAATAAAGAAAGAGGCGTTTCTACGCTGCGTACAAGATCTTTTATTAATGGGAGTGATCCATCCGGTTTCACGGTCGGAACAAGGACAAGGGTTTTACTCAAATCTGTTTGTGGTTCCCAAAAAAGAGGGAACTTTCAGGCCAATCTTGGATTTAAAGATCCTAAACAAATTCCTAAGAGTTCCATCGTTCAAAATGGAAACTATTCGGACAATTTTACCCATGATCCAAAAGGGTCAGTACATGACCACAGTGGATTTAAAGGATGCTTACCTTCACATACCGATTCACAAAGATCATTACCGGTATCTAAGGTTTGCCTTTCTAGACAGGCATTACCAGTTTGTAGCTCTTCCATTCGGATTGGCTACGGCTCCGAGAATCTTCACAAAGGTTCTGGGTGCTCTTCTGGCGGTACTAAGACCGCGAGGAATTGCGGTAGCTCCGTACCTAGACGACATTCTGATACAAGCTTCAAGCTTTCAAACTGCCAAGTCTCATACAGAGTTAGTACTGGCATTTCTAAGGTCGCATGGATGGAAGGTGAACGAAAAGAAGAGTTCTCTCTTTCCACTCACAAGAGTTCCCTTCTTGGGGACTCTTATAGATTCTGTAGAAATGAAGATTTACCTGACAGAAGACAGGTTAACAAAGCTTCAAAATGCATGCCGTGTCCTTCATTCCATTCAACACCCGTCAGTAGCTCAATGCATGGAGGTGATCGGCTTAATGGTAGCAGCAATGGACATAGTACCCTTTGCATGCCTACATCTCAGACCGCTGCAATTGTGCATGCTAAGTCAGTGGAATGGGGATTACTCAGACTTGTCCCCTACTCTGAATCTGGATCAAGAGACCAGAAATTCTCTTCTATGGTGGCTTTCTCGGCCACATCTGTCCAGGGGGATGCCATTCAGCAGGCCGGACTGGACAATTGTAACAACAGACGCCAGCCTACTAGGTTGGGGCGCTGTCTGGAATTCTCTGAAGGCTCAGGGACAATGGAATCAGGAGGAGAGTCTCCTACCAATAAACATTCTGGAATTGAGAGCAGTTCTCAATGCCCTTCTGGCTTGGCCCCAGTTAACAACTCAGGGGTTCATCAGGTTTCAGTCGGACAACATCACGACTGTAGCTTACATCAACCATCAGGGAGGGACAAGAAGCTCCCTAGCAATGATGGAAGTATCAAAGATAATTCGCTGGGCAGAGTCTCACTCTTGCCACCTGTCAGCAATCCACATCCCGGGAGTGGAGAACTGGGAGGCGGATTTCTTAAGTCGTCAGACTTTTCATCCGGGGGAGTGGGAACTTCATCCGGAGGTCTTTGCCCAAATACTTCGACGTTGGGGCAAACCAGAGATAGATCTCATGGCGTCTCGACAGAACGCCAAGCTTCCTCGTTACGGGTCCAGATCCAGGGATCCGGGAGCGGTTCTGATAGATGCTTTGACAGCACCTTGGACCTTCGGGATGGCTTATGTGTTTCCACCCTTCCCGATGCTTCCTCGATTGATTGCCAGAATCAAACAGGAGAGAGCATCAGTGATTCTAATAGCGCCTGCATGGCCATGCAGGACTTGGTATGCAGATCTAGTGGACATGTCATCCTGTCCACCTTGGTCGCTACCTCTGAAACAGGACCTTCTGATCCAGGGTCCCTTCAAACATCAAAATCTAATTTCTCTGAAGCTGACTGCTTGGAAATTGAACGCTTGATTTTATCAAAACGTGGTTTTTCTGAGTCAGTTATTGATACCTTAATACAGGCTAGGAAGCCTGTTACCAGAAAGATTTACCATAAGATATGGCGCAAATACTTATATTGGTGCGAATCCAAGAGTTACTCATGGAGTAAGGTTAGGATTCCGAGGATATTGTCTTTTCTACAAGAAGGTTTAGAAAAGGGTTTATCCGCTAGTTCCTTAAAGGGACAGATTTCAGCTCTGTCCATTCTTTTACACAAACGTCTGTCAGAAGTTCCGGACGTTCAAGCTTTTTGTCAGGCTTTAGCTAGGATCAAGCCTGTGTTTAAAACTGTTGCTCCACCATGGAGTTTGAACTTAGTTCTTAATGTTTTACAGGGGGTTCCGTTTGAACCCCTTCATTCCATTGATATCAAGTTGTTATCTTGGAAAGTTCTGTTTTTAATGGCGATTTCCTCGGCTCGAAGAGTCTCTGAGTTATCTGCCTTACATTGTGATTCTCCTTATCTGATTTTTCATTCAGACAAGGTAGTTCTGCGTACTAAACCTGGGTTCCTACCTAAGGTGGTCACTAACAGGAATATCAATCAAGAGATTGTGGTTCCATCTTTGTGCCCTAATCCTTCTTCGAAAAAGGAACGTCTGCTACACAATCTAGATGTAGTCCGTGCCCTGAAATTTTATCTACAGGCAACTAAGGATTTTCGACAAACGTCTTCCCTGTTTGTCGTTTATTCTGGTCAGAGGAGAGGTCAAAAAGCTTCGGCTACCTCTCTCTCCTTTTGGCTTCGTAGCATAATACGGTTAGCCTATGAGACTGCTGGACAGCAGCCTCCTGAAAGAATTACAGCACATTCTACTAGAGCTGTGGCTTCCACTTGGGCCTTTAAGAATGAGGCTTCTGTTGAACAGATTTGCAAGGCTGCAACTTGGTCTTCTCTTCATACTTTTTCCAAATTTTACAAATTTGACACTTTTGCTTCTTCGGAGGCTGTTTTTGGGAGAAAGGTTCTTCAGGCAGTGGTTCCTTCCGTATAAAGAGCCTGCCTGTCCCTCCCGTCATCCATGTACTTTAGCTTTGGTATTGGTATCCCATAAGTAATGGATGATCCGTGGACTGGATACACTTAACAAGAGAAAACATAATTTATGCTTACCTGATAAATTTATTTCTCTTGTAGTGTATCCAGTCCACGGCCCGCCCTGTCACTTTAAGGCAGGTAATTTTTCCATTAAACTACAGTCACCACTGCACCCTATGGTTTTCCTTTCTCTGCATGTTTTCGGTCGAATGACTGGTAATGGCAGTTAGGGGAGGAGCTATATAGCAGCTCTGCTGGGTGAATCCTCTTGCACTTCCTGTTGGGGAGGAGTTAATATCCCATAAGTAATGGATGATCCGTGGACTGGATACACTACAAGAGAAATAAATTTATCAGGTAAGCATAAATTATGTTTTTTAATAAATGGATAAGGAGAGGTGGATATTTTAATATTTTAGATAAACACTGTTTATAATTGTGTTAGTTACTAGCAGCCAAATGATTAAATAACTAGGTGGGCTTAACTGGCAACTAAAGTGTTAGTGACAGTCAATGGGCACATTGCGCTGGTGTCTGTTACTCACAGTAGGAAACAAGAAAAATGAGGTGATGTTTACCATAAATCTGGCAGCAGACACACTTCCTCATAGCATGTTTCTTCCTTCAAAATATGATTCTTTCCTGAACATACAGATTTGCATAATTATATTTACATGTAAGAATTCCTGATTGGATGTAGTGTAACATGAAGCAGTTGAATTATGGGACTATATACTTTGTTTAAGGTATCAATAAAAGGAAGAATGTGCAGGAGAAAATGTCAAATGTATCAAGCAATTACTGCATCTGGGACATTGTGATGGAGGCGTATATGAACAAGTGCTGCAACCGCAAAGTTCCACGCCAAAACGTGCTTGATTGGAGGGATAAACAGACCCTGCTCTTGCGCAATTGGTTGTGCAAGAGCATGGGGTGGGATTGCACAATAGAGTTCTTGAGTATTTAGCTAAGTGATGCTGCATCACAAGTGGTGTTTGTGGGCGGCTTAAGCGCTTATGCGCTAGCAACTTGATAAATTTCCCTTTAAGTATTTCAATGTTCCAATCTTCAGACAATTTAGTAAAGCCACTGCACAATTTATACAGTACAATTCTGACATTTTGCAACCCCTATCCACCTGCCATTTTATTTTAAATTCTTATTTTTTTAGTTTAACTTGCTATGACATGCAAGCATATGGTTTTACATGAAAAAGCACACAGAGGTCAAAGCATATCATGAACAGAAGTAATGAAATGTGAAGCTACCATGTATAAGGCATTGGTATTTGATGCACTGCATTATACCTAGCATTGTTCAGATTGTATGTATGAGATCTAGTAACTGTTGTAGCTCTGACACAATCAGAACAAGTGGGCTATTTTTGGCTTCATATTTCCCCAGCTTTTAAATTACCCTGACACTATTTTCTGATCTTCCTGGAAATTTCATAAATCTAAAAAATGCACTTGCAATGTAAAACTAACTGATGCATAAGTCATTGTGAAGTTCTATACAGATGGCCCTCGTTTTACAACGGTTCAATTTACACCGTTTCAGAATAACAACCTTTTTTTCAGTCATGTGACTGCTATTGAAAAGCATTGAGAAGCAGTGCATTTATTAAAATAGCCAGTAGGTGGAGCTGTCCGCTTGTGTTGCAGCAAAGCCAAGCAAGATGAAATTAATCAGTTTAACCAGACCTGAGCTATCGAGCAGATTTCAAAGGAACAAGATCTTCCTGTCTATAAATCAGTCCAGATTGGAATGCATAGAAAGAACTGTTTGTAGAAAAATGCAAGTGAAGTCTGTGTTGTGTGATTATTTTATTAGGTGTATAATGCTGTTTAGCAAATGTTTTTGTTCATTTAACTTAGGTTAATTATATATTCTGTGTTGTGTGATTATTTTATTAAGTTTATAATGCTGTTTAGCATTTAAAGTCTTCATTTCAAAGCTTTAAAAATAATGTATTAGGTGTTACTTATGACAATTTTAAAAGGGGCCTGGAACCTAACTCCCTCACTTCCCATTGACTTACATTATAAACTGGGTTCCAATTTACAACGGTTTAGATTTACAACCATTCCTTCTGGAACCTAACCCCCGGCGTAAACTGAGGGCTACCTGTATAGTTATTCCATCATATCACTTTGAGGAGAAAGAAAAACTTTGATATTGGAATATAAATTGTTTAATTATGTATATTATAAAACAATTAAAAAAAAACTACTAACAAAACTACAGTAATAACAATTGTCTACTGCAGTGACAAGTTCCAATTGACTACTTAAATATGTAAGGCATACAGTGAGGGGGTTTGGCCTTTGAAAAACAATTGCAGCAAACAAGGTGTACCTTTATTCATTAAGTTTTTGTACTCGACTGGTATGTTAATTTATTGCAACATTGCACAAAAATCTTGCGCTTACAGGATAATAAGTATAAATAACTATTTTTACTTTTATAAATAGATTTTTTCCCCCTACTAAATAACTATCCTCTGTATAGATCTATTAGTCACCTATATGATGCACGGACACCAGTGAGTTCAGTGACTACAATCCTCTGATCACTAGTTTTGCACTATATATTGACAACAAAATGGACACATAGGGGCCTATTTATTAATGTAAAAGCAGACATGATACTATGTAGCATATCATGTGCGCTGCACATCGATAAATGCCGACATCATACACGGTCGGCATTTATCATTACACAAGGAGTTCTTGTGAACTGCTTGTGCAATGCCGCCCCTGGAGGCCTCTAGCAGGGGTGTCAATCAGCCTGATCGTATAGGATCGGGCAGATTGATGTCCACGGCCTCAGAGCAGGCGGATAAGTTATGGAGCAGCGGCCTTTAGACCACTGCTTCATAACTGTTGTTTCCGGGGAACCTGGTGGCTTGCACGGAAACGGGCGATAATTCAGCTCCATAGAATTGAACAAACAAAGGGTGTTGATAAAATGCAATACTGGTATTGAAAACATTTTTAAGAGTATTCCAAGACGATTGGGAATACGTGTATTATTTCTCTTGTTAAGTGTATCCAGTCCACGGATCATCCATTACTTGTGGGATATTCTCCTTCCCAACAGGAAGTTGCAAGAGGATCACCCACAGCAGAGCTGCTATATAGCTCCTCCCCTCACTGCCATATCCAGTCATTCTCTTGCAACTCTCAACTAAGATGGAGGTCGTAAGAGGACTGTGGTGTTTTATACTTAGTTTATTTCTTCAATCAAAAGTTTGTTATTTTTAAATGGTACCGGAGTGTACTGTTTATCTCAGGCAGTATTTAGAAGAAGAATCTGCCTGCGTTTTCTATGATCTTAGCAGAAGTAACCAAGATCCTTTGCTGTTCTCACATATTCTGAGGAGTGAGGTAACTTCAGAGGGGGAATAGCGTGCAGGTTTTCCTGCAATAAGATATGTGCAGTTAACATATTTTTCTAGGGATGGAATTTGCTAGAAAATGCTGCTGATACCGAAGTAATGTAAGTAAAGCCTTAAATGCAGTGATAGCGACTGGTATCAGGCTTATTAATAGAGATACATACTCTTATAAAAGTGTATTTTAAAACGTTTGCTGGCATGTTTAATTGTTTTTTACATATGTTTGGTGATAAAACTTATTGGGGCCTAGTTTTTTCCACATGGCTGGCTTGAATTTTGCCTAGAAACAGTTCCCTGAGGCTTCCCACTGTTGTAATATGAGTGGGAGGGGCCTATTTTGGCGTTTTTTTGCACAGCAAAAATTACAGACACAGACATCCAGCTTCTTCCTGCATGATCCAGGACTTCTCTGGAGGGCTCAAAAGGCTTCAAAAGTCGTATTGAGGGAGGTAAAAAGCCACAGTAGAGCTGTGGCAGTTGTTGTGACTGTTTAAAAAACGTTTTTGCATTTGTTATTCCGTTTTTGGTATTAAGGGGTTATTCATCCATTTGCAAGTGGGTGCAATGCTCTGCTAACTTATTACATACACTGTAAAAATTTCGTTAGTGTAACTGCATTTTTTCACTGTTATTTCAAAATTTGGGAAAATTTGTGTTTCTTAAAGGCGCAGTAACGTTTTTTATATTGCTTGTAAACTTGTTTTAAAGTGTTTTCCAAGCTTGCTAGTCTCATTGCTAGTCTATGACACAGAGGAACCTACTTGTTCATTATGTTTGAAAGCCATGGTGGAGCCCCATAGGAGAATGTGTACTAAATGTATTGATTTCACCTTAAACAGTAAAGATCAGTCTTTATCTATAAAAGAATTTTCACCAGAGGGTTCTGTCGAGGGGGAAGTTATGCCGACTAACTCTCCCCACGTGTCAGACCCTTCGCCTCCCGCTCAGGGGATGCACGCTAATATGGCGTTAATTACATCAGGGACGCCCATAGCGATTACCTTGCAGGACATGGCTGCAATCATGAATAATACCCTGTCAGAGGTATTATCTAGATTGCCTGAATTAAGAGGCAAGCGCAATAGCTCTGGGGTTAGGAGAGATACAGAGCGCGCAAATGGTGTTAGAGCCATGTCTGATACTGCGTCACAGTATGCAGAACATGAGGACGGAGAGCTTCAGTCTGTGGGTGACATCTCTGACTCGGGGAAACCTGATTCAGAGATTTCTAATTTTAAATTTAAGCTTGAGAACCTCCGTGTATTGCTTGGGGAGGTATTAGCTGCTCTGAATGACTGTAACACAGTTGCAATTCCATAGAAATTGTGTAGGCTGGATAGATACTATGCGGTGCCGGTGTGTACTGACGTTTTTCCTATACCTAAAAGGCTTACAGAAATTATTAGCAAGGAGTGGGATAGACCTGGTGTGCCCTTTTCCCCACCTCCTATATTTAGAAAAATGTTTCCAATAGACGCCACTACACAGGACTTATGGCAGACGGTCCCTAAGGTGGAGGGAGCAGTTTCTACTTTAGCAAAGCGTACCACTATCCCGGTTGAGGACAGTTGTGCTTTTTCAGATCCAATGGATAAAAATTTGGAGGGTTACCTTAAGAAAATGTTTATTCAACAAGGTTTTATTTTACAGCCCCTTGCATGCATTGCGCCTGTTACTGCTGCGGCAGCATTCTGGTTTGAGGCCCTGGAAGAGGCCATCCAGACAGCTCCATTGAATGAAATTATTGACAAGCTTAGAACGCTTAAGCTAGCTAACTCATTTGTTTCTGATGCCATTGTTCATTTGACTAAACTAACGGCTAAGAATTCCGGATTCGCCATCCAGGCGCGTAGGGTGCTATGGCTTAAATCCTGGTCAGCTGACGTTACTTCAAAGTCTAAATTACTCAACATTCCTTTCAAGGGGCAGACCTTATTCGGGCCTGGCTTGAAGGAAATTATTGCTGACATTACTGGAGGCAAGGGTCATACCCTTCCTCAGGACAGGGCCAAATCAAAGGCCAAACAGTCTAATTTTCATGCCTTTCGAAATTTCAAGGCAGGAGCAGCATCAACGTCCTCCGCTTCAAAACAAGAGGGAACTGTTGCTCATTCCAGACAGGCCTGGAAACCTAACCAGTCCTGGAACAAGGGCAAGCAGGCCAGGAAGCCTGCTGCTGCCCCCAAGACAGCATGAAGGAACGGCCTTCTATCCAGAAACGGATCTAGTGGGGGGCAGACTTTCTCTCTTCGCCCAGGCGTGGGCAAGAGATGTTCAGGATCCCTGGGCGTTGGAGATCATATCTCAGGGATATCTTCTGGACTTAAAAGCTTCTCCTCCACAAGGGAGATTTCATCAAAGAAAGAGGCATTCCTAAGCTGTGTGCAAGACCTCCTAGTAATGGGAGTGATCCATCCAGTTCCGCGGACGGAACAAGGACAGGGATTTTATTCAAATCTGTTTGTGGTTCCCAAGAAAGAGGGAACCTTCAGACCAATCTTGGATCTAAAGATCTTAAACAAATTCCTCAGAGTTCCATCATTCAAAATGGAAACTATTCGGACCATCCTACCCATGATCCAAGAGGGTCAGTACATGACCACAGTGGACTTAAAGGATGCCTACCTTCACATACCGATTCACAAAGATCATCATCGGTTCTTAAGGTTTGCCTTTCTAGACAGGTATTACCAATTTGTAGCTCTTCCCTTCGGGTTGGCCACTGCCCCAAGAATTTTTACAAAGGTTCTGGGCTCACTTCTGGTGGTTCTAAGACCGCGAGGCATAGCGGTGGCTCCGTATCTAGACGACATCCTGATACAGGCGTCAAACTTTCAAATTGCCAAATCTCATACAGAGATAGTTCTGGCATTTCTGAGTTTGCATGGGTGGAAAGTGAACGTGGAAAAGAGTTCTCTATCACCACTCACAAGAGTCTCCTTCCTAGGGACTCTTATAGATTCTGTAGAGATGAAAATTTACCTGACGGAGTCCAGGTTATCAAAACTTCTAAATGCTTGCCGTGTCCTTCATTCCATTCCACGCCCGTCAGTGGCTCAGTGCATGGAAGTAATCGGCTTAATGGTAGCGGCAATGGACATAGTGCCATTTGCGTTCCTGCATCTCAGACCGCTGCAATTATGCATGCTAAGTCAGTGGAATGGGGATTACTCAGATTTGTCCCCTCTACTAAATCTGGATCAAGAGACCAGAGATTCTCTTCTCTGGTGGCTTTCTCGGGTCCATCTGTCCAAGGGTATGACCTTTCGCAGGCCAGATTGGACGATTGTAACAACAGATGCCAGCCTTCTAGGTTGGGGCGCAGTCTGGAACTCCCTGAAGGCTCAGGGATCGTGGACTCAGGAGGAGAAACTCCTCCCAATAAATATTCTGGAGTTAAGAGCAATATTCAAGGCTCTTCTAGCTTGGCCTCAGTTAGCAACACTGAGGTTCATCAGATTTCAGTCGGACAACATCACGACTGTGGCTTACATCAACCATCAAGGGGGAACCAGGAGTTCCCTAGCGATGTTAGAAGTCTCAAAGATAATTCACTCGGCAGAGTCTCACTCTTGCCACCTGTCAGCGATCCATATCCCAGGCATAGAGAACTGGGAGGCGGATTTTCTAAGTCGTCAGACTTTTCATCCGGGGGAGTGGGAACTCCATCCGGAGGTGTTTGCTCAACTGGTCCATCGTTGGGGCAAACCAGAACTGGATCTCATGGCATCTCGCCAGAACGCCAAGCTTCCTTGTTACGGATCCAGGTCCAGGGACCCGGGAGCAACGCTGATAGATGCTCTAGCAGCTCCTTGGTTCTTCAACCTGGCCTATGTGTTTCCACCATTTCCTCTGCTCCCTCGACTGATTGCCAAAATCAAACAGGAGAGAGCATCGGTGATTCTGATAGCGCCTGCGTGGCCACGCAGGACCTGGTATGCAGACCTAGTGGACATGTCATCTCTTCCACCATGGACTCTGCCTCTGAGGCAGGACCTTCTAATACAAGGTCCTTTCAATCATCCAAATCTACTTTCTCTGAGACTGACTGCATGGAGATTGAACGCTTGATTCAATCAAGGCGTGGCTTCTCCGAGTCAGTCATTGATACCTTAATACAGGCTCGGAAGCCTGTCACCAGGAAAATCTACCATAAGATATGGCGTAAATATCTTTATTGGTGTGAATCCAAGAGTTACTCATGGAGTAAGGTTAGGATTCCTAGGATATTGTCCTTTCTCCAAGAGGGTTTGGACAAAGGCTTATCAGCTAGTTCTTTAGAAGGACAGATCTCTGCTCTGTCTATTCTTTTGCACAGGCGTCTGGCAGAAGTTCCAGACGTCCAGGCATTTTGTCAGGCTTTGGTTAGGATTAAGCCTGTGTTTAAAACTGTTGCTCCCCCGTGGAGCTTAAACTTGGTTCTTAAAGTTCTTCAGGGAGTTCCGTTTGAGCCCCTTCATTCCATTGATATTAAACTTTTATCTTGGAAAGTTCTGTTTTTGATGGCTATTTCCTCGGCTCAAAGAGTCTCTGAGTTATCTGCCTTACATTGTGATTCTCCTTATCTGATTTTTCATTCAGACAAGGTAGTTCTGCGTACCAAACCTGGGTTTTTACCTAAGGTGGTTTCTAACAGGAATATCAATCAAGAGATTGTTGTTCCATCATTGTGTCCTAATCCTTCTTCAAAGAAGGAACGACTTTTGCATAATCTGGACGTAGTCCGTGCCTTGAAGTTTTACTTACAGGCTACTAAAGATTTTCGTCAAACATCTGCCCTGTTTGTCGTTTACTCTGGACAGAGGAGAGGTCAAAAAGCTTCGGCAACCTCTCTCTCCTTTTGGCTTCGGATTACAGCTCATTCTACTTCCACCTGGGCCTTTAAAAATGAGGCCTCTGTTGAACAGATTTGCAAGGCTGCGACTTGGTCTTCGCTTCACACCTTTTCAAAATTTTACAAATTTGAAACTTTTGCTTCTTCGGAGGCTGTTTTTGGGAGAAAGGTTCTACAGGCAGTGGTTCCTTCCGTTTAAGTTCCTGCCTTGTCCCTCCCATCATCCGTGTACTTTAGCTTTGGTATTGGTATCCCACAAGTAATGGATGATCCGTGGACTGGATACACTTAACAAGAGAAAACATAATTTATGCTTACCTGATAAATTTATTTCTCTTGTAGTGTATCCAGTCCACGGCCCGCCCTGTCCTTTTAAGGCAGGTCTAAATTTTAATTAAGCTACAGTCACCACTGCACCCTATGGTTTCTCCTTTCTCGTCTTGTTTCGGTCGAATGACTGGATATGGCAGTGAGGGGAGGAGCTATATAGCAGCTCTGCTGTGGGTGATCCTCTTGCAACTTCCTGTTGGGAAGGAGAATATCCCACAAGTAATGGATGATCCGTGGACTGGATACACTACAAGAGAAATAAATTTATCAAGTAAGCATAAATTATGTTTTTGCACATTTGCGATACAAACTGAAATGGCCACAGACGCCATCAAATAAATGGTCTAGATTAATTAAACCTATCTTTATCACTTATGTATAGTCCCTCGGTAGTGTGCAGGACACTTTATTGATGACCAAGATCTTTTACAAGGGTTTTACATTAAACAGAAGTCACAAAAATCATCTTTCTAATGACACGGTGTGATATACCTGTTACAGAAGCATTAGTTATTTTGTTGTGAAGAGCTTATTTCCCAGCAGCAATGCCTCAACCAGCAAGCCAGCGCCTAAGAAGGGCTCCAAGAAAACCGTAACAAGTATCATTTCATAAAGAGTTAACTCTTTTTTTTCAGCTTTTAGAAACTATTGTCTAATTACACGTTTGCTGGCCTCAGCTCTAAGTTTAGTGATAACAAATCCCATTGTCTAATCACCTCTGGAGCCAGACTGCTAATTGATAAGATGAACTTGTAAACTTGTTATCTTAAGTACTGTAATCCTATTGTGGCCTGTCAAAGGACAATGCTCTCTATCTAAATGTGTGATGGGGGATTTTGTGCTTCCCCCCCTCTCCCCCTGGGAGTGCCCTGTGTGCATGTAACCTTAATAAAAAGCAGGCTGGGCATCCCAGTCCTGAGTTCTTGTTTGACCCTCAATCGCAGCGTTGACTCGTTTTTGTGGGCAGAAGGGTATCCTAGCTGTACTGCAGCTAAGGGAGATTATTCTATATTTGCGAGACTCATATAGAATACTATGGAAAGCAGCTTCTCCCCTCTTTAGCAATAGGGATCCAGGCTACTAAGCGGTCCATCTCTCAGCGAGACTAAGGGTAACCGTAACATTTGGTGGCAGCGGCGGGATTTTCCTGGATTTCCTAGGAGAGGTACAGAACGGATGGAGAGCGCTTACGAAAAATTGAAGCGTACAACCCTAAAGGATTTACTTGAAAGCAGAGGGGGGTACGCCAGCAACCGGCCGAGGAGAGAGCTGATCGCAGAATTGACCGAACTGGATCAGAGCTTCACAATGGCGGAAACACCGACCACGATTAGTGACGAAAAAACCAGGATTGTTCGGGAAAGGCTCTCATTATACAGGCCGAACCCCTCCATGGAATTGGTACAGCAGTTGATGGCGGAGGCGGACGAGGATATACGAGAGACTCGAGCCCACGAACTCAACCTAGCGAACGCACACCGCAATGCTGAAGCCCCGCAGGTAATCATCCCTGTCGAAAATGCTGGGAGGCCCAAGATACCCTATGCGGCATTTCGACCCTTCCTAGAGAGCGAGACAGGGATTGATGAATATTTGGCGGACTTCGAAAGGCAATGTGCCCTGCACCAGATTCCCAACAGAGAGTGGCCCACGATATTGTCTGGGAAACTATCCGGGCGAGCCCTGGAAGCCTTTCGTACTCTGGGTGCTGAGGAAGTGACACAGTATGAGCTAGTTAAGGAGACACTGTTGCGACGGTACGCTGTAACTCCGGACACGTATCGCCGACAGTTTCGGGGCACGGAAAAGAAGCCTAACGATACCCATATGGAATGGGCGCACCGAATGCGGAGAGCGGCAAATCACTGGCTGAGCGGAAGTAAAGCGGTGACTGGGGAGGAAATTTTACAATTGTTTCTCTTAGAACATTTTTATAATGGCATGGAACAGCAAGGGAAGGAATGGCTGCGAGACAGGCGGCCTTCTACCTTAGAAGAAGCAGCCAAATTGGCCGATGAACATTATGACTCCCGTCTTCACGAACCCATGAACTACCGAGCTCCAGCACGGGTCGAACCCAGAGAGGTTTACCGTGCACCCCCTCGTGCTGAATTCCGAGCCCCGGTGCCCACAGGGCCCGTCCGACACTCAGGACTACCCAATAACAGCTCTGAGCGTCCCAGACCGACTTGCCACCGATGCAAGCAACCAGGGCATTTCATGGCTAGCTGCCCCCTTAATATGCACCAGACACCCAGGAATTACAATTACCCCTCTGGGTCCTATCGTCCGGCCCAGGCCCTCTGTGTTAACCAAGAGGCCCCTATGGAGGGATATGTGGGGCCGCTTCACGAGGCAGACCCTGTATATGCTGCCTCAGATAACCGCCAGCACCATCGGCAGAGGGTATGGCTCGAGGGGCGATCTACCGAGGGATTGCGAGACACAGGGGCTACTATCACGCTGGTACAGAGTCATTTGGTGCCAGAGCACAAGCGATCCGGACAGACTGTGGCCGTTAGAGTGGCGGGGGGGGATGTGTACAAAATTCCAACAGCTAAAGTGCATCTTGATTGGGGAGCGGGAAAGGGGGCTGTGAACGTGGGCCTAATGGATAATTTACCTGCCGAAGTACTACTGGGCAACGATTTGGGCCCCATGACTTCTGCCTATGCTCCAGTATGCAACAACGAGGCGGACCCAGTGACTACACGGGCCCAAGCCCGGACGGAGCGAGAGCTCTCACCAGTGCGGGAGACACAGGTAAGACCTACCCCGACCTTGCCTGACAGGTTAGGCCCCATACCCTGGGACACCCCAGATGCTTTCGAGGCAGAGTCTAAGACTGACCCGACCTTACAAAAGTACCGGGAACGAGCAGAGACCGGAGGGGGCGGGGCAGATAACGAAACATTCTTATGGGAAAAAGGGAAACTATACCGCTGGACAGAGAAAAGGGGACAGCGTAGGTGACAGCTGGTAGTGCCCCACAAATACCGTCAAGAAATCCTCAAAATAGGCCACGACATCCCCTTAGCAGGCCACCTAGCCGTTACCCATACCCTACACCGCATTACTCACACGTTCTTTTGGCCAGGGGTGCACGCTGACGTTAGAACTTACTGTAACACCTGCGATGTGTGTCAACGAGTAGGAAGGCGAGGCGATCACCCTAAAGCCCAGCTAGTAAATATGCCCATTGTAGAGGAACCCTTCAGCCGGGTTGCTATTGACCTAGTGGGACCACTGGCTACCCCTAGTCCCTCCGGTAAGCGATACATTCTTACCGTAGTGGACTACGCTACCAGGTACCCAGAGGCTGTCGCCCTATCCAACATACAAGCGGATACGGTAGCGAATGCACTAGTACAGGTGTTCTCCCGGGTAGGATTTCCAAAATAAATCCTATCCGACCGAGGCACCCAATTTACGGCTGAATTGACCCAACAACTCTGGCAGGTTTGCAAAATTAAGTCCCTCCTGAGCTCCCCCTACCACCCCCAGACGAACGGGCTGTGTGAGAGGTTCAATGGGACCCTCAAGCAAATGCTTAAGACGTTCACTCAGGAATACCGAGACTGGGAACGCTTCCTGCCGCACCTCCTATTTGCTTATCGGGAGGTGCCCCAGGAAACGACAGGGTTCTCTCCCTTCGAGTTGCTCTACGGAAGAAAGGTACGGGGACCCCTAAACCTGATCCGGGAGCACTGGGAGGGAGAGATGGAGGCTGACGGTGTCCCCATTGTGCCATACGTGCTGGAACTCAGGGACCGAATGGAGCAATTAGCCAAATCCGTGCGGGCTAATCTCCAGTTGGCCCAGAGAAGACAGAAAGTATGGTACGATCGGGGGGCCCGAAAGAGAATCTTCACCATAGGACAAAAGGTGTTAGTACTTAAGCCGGTGAAGACAGACAAATTGCAGGCGTCCTGGCAGGGTCCCTACCAGATCGTAGAGAAAAGGGGAGACACCACTTATGTGATAGCTAGCTGCCACGACAACAATCTTAGAAAGACATTCCATGTAAACATGCTCAAGGAATATTTTGAGCGACCAGAGAACGTGACGGCCGTATTTTGTTCCCCTCAGGAAGACCCCGACAGTTTACCATTCCCTTGCGCTGGACAAGCTCCCTTGCGCCAGGCTCCGTACCGAATCCCCGAAGCAGTTAGGACAGGAATGAAGAAGGAGATCGATGAGATGCTCCAGCTCAGGGTAATTGAGCCCTCCGATAGTCCCTGGGCCTCCCCAGTTGTCTTGGTGCCCAAGAAAGATGGGACCACCCGGTTCTGCGTAGACTATCGGAGGCTCAATGAAAATACCGTGACGGACGCTTACCCTATGCCCAGGGTAGACGAGCTACTCGATCGTATAGCCAGGGGAAATTACCTGACCACTATTGACCTCTGCAAAGGTTACTGGCAGATTCCCCTGGCCCCGGAGGCTATCCCCAAGTCGGCATTCGTCACCCCATTTGGCTTATATCAGTTTAGGGTAATGCCGTTTGGGATGAAGAATGCCCCAGCTACATTCCAGCGCTTGGTGGATAGGCTCCTGGATGGCTTCCAGAGTTTTGCTTGCGCCTACCTGGACGACATAGCGATCCACAGTGAGTCCTGGGAGGACCACTTAGCTCATGTGGGAATGGTTCTGGATCAGATCCGGGCTGCTGGCCTGACTCTGAAGCCAGAAAAATGCCACTTTGGGATGGCCGAGGTACAGTACCTGGGTCACCGGGTGGGGTGTGGAAAGCAGCGACCAGAGCCGGCCAACATAGAAGCTGTCGCCAATTGGCCCACCCCCATCACTAAGACTCAGGTCCTAGCCTTCCTGGGCACGGCAGGGTACTATAGACGGTTCGTACCAGACTACAGCACACTTGCCAAACCCCTGACTGACTTGACCAAGAAGAACTTACCTCGACAGGTCCTGTGGTCTCCCCACTGTGAAACGGCTTTCCAGGCTCTCAAAAATGCTCTAATTAACGCTCCTGTCTTGGCGGCCCCAGCCCTTAACAAACGTTTTATCGTCCATACAGATGCTTCCATGTTCGGGCTGGGAGCCGTCCTCAGCCAAGTAGGCGAAGATGGAGGGGAGCATCCAGTTGCCTACATCAGCCGGAAGCTCCTGCCCCGCGAAGTCAGCTATGCAGCGGTCGAAAAGGAGTGTTTGGCTTTGGTGTGGGCATTAAAGAAATTGACTCCCTATTTATATGGTCAGGAGTTCACTCTGGTCACCGACCATAACCCGTTGGTGTGGCTAAACCGGGTCTCTGGAGATAACGGCAGGCTATTACGTTGGAGCTTATCGTTGCAACCCTTCAATTTCACCATTACTTACAGACCTGGGAAACAGAATGGCAACGCCGACGGGTTGTCCAGACAAACCGACCTCAGCCCCGCATAACCAGCGGTCTGGACAGCCTTAGTCTGCCCCGAAAAGGGGTCAGACCGTGTCTGCCAGAGTGTTCCACAGAAAGGGAGCACTGTTACAGAAGCATTAGTTATTTTGTTGTGAAGAGCTTATTTCCCAGCAGCAATGCCTGAACCAGCAAGCCAGCGCCTAAGAAGGGCTCCAAGAAAACCGTAACAAGTATCATTTCATAAAGAGTTAACTCTTTTTTTCCAGCTTTTAGAAACTATTGTCTAATTACACGTTTGCTGGCCTCAGCTCTAAGTTTAGTGATAACAAATCCCATTGTCTAATCACCTCTGGAGCCAGACTGCTAATTGATAAGATGAACTTGTAAACTTGTTATCTTAAGTACTGTAATCCTATTGTGGCCTGTCAAAGGACAGTGCTCTCTATCTAAATGTGTGATGGGGGATTTTGTGCTTCCCCCCCCTCTCCCCCTGGGAGTGCCCTGTGTGCATGTAACCTTAATAAAAAGCAGGCTGGGCATCCCAGTCCTGAGTTCTTGTTTGACCCTCAATCGCAGCGTTGACTCGTTTTTGTGGGCAGAAGGGTATCCTAGCTGTACTGCAGCTAAGGGAGATTATTCTATATTTGCGAGACTCATATAGAATACTATGGAAAGCAGCTTCTCCCCTCTTTAGCAATAGGGATCCAGGCTACTAAGCGGTCCATCTCTCAGCGAGACTAAGGGTAACCGTAACAATACCTTTAAATTTGCACCTCTCAAGAACTTCCTTTCTATTTAAGGACACAGTCTAGCCTCATTCTGGGCCTGAAAATTGAAGTTGTTCCTTCACAGTTCACTTCGTCTCCTGTGAAATAACTTTGCTCTTAGACTTTACTAGTCTTTCAGGTCTCTATGCCCAATCCTTACTATATGCGCTGCATATTCGTTTGCTACCTTTGCTCCCTACCGGAACCAGCCTGCCAGATTACTACGCTTACCGGAACTTCATACTACAGACGCCGAAGTCGCGCTCACACTGAGCGGTTACCGGAGCTCAATCTACCTGCCTGTCAGCTCCTTTCAGCTCTCTCATACCCACGCTGCCTCAACCGCCCTGGTTATAAGCTAAGTACCGCTATCCACGCACAAATACTTACCTTATGTTGTTTGTATCAAACCTATATTCGATTACCTCTTTTGCTTATTAACCTGTCATCTGGAAAAGTACTTTTGATACGTATTTGGGATATATGAGAGTGTGTTTGGACTGTACATATTTTATTGTCTGCTTGTGTGAGTGCGTGAAAACCTTGCTTATACTTAAAGCAACAACTTTACCCTGGATATTATTGAACTGCCATATGAGTGATTCAAACCATTTATCACTCACATTTTTTCCTGTGGTTCTCCTTGTTGTATCATTCTTATAACAGAAACTATCCACAATTCTTTATGTGTTATTGCAAGATATAATTTCATATATATAAATTCAATTACTAAACTAAAGCCTCACCTTATATAACAAGTTGAATAAGTTATTTCTTCTTGCTTATTATAAGAAAAGAGCAACAAAACCTTTATTTTTGTCATAAATTTGTATTCACCATTTAAAGTGATTGTGAATACCACAGAATTTTCAGGCCTATAAAATATAGGACATACCACTAAATATAATATGGATCCCAGTGAAATAAAGAATGAAATTACTAATATCAATCAAAAATTGGAATACTTAGCAAGGGCTTTAACTGAATTACAAACAGAAAACAAGGCACTTAAAACACTAATAAAAGAATGTTTACCTGTGAAAAGTTTAGAAACACCTGAACCACATATTAATTACCCACAAACCTTCACTGGTAAACGAAGTGAATATAGAGATTTTAAAAATGCTTGTAATTTACTTTTCTCACTTAGGCCTAAGACTTATCATTCTGAAAGAATCAAAGTATGCACCACTATCTCTTTCCTCCAGGGGGAGCCCCGCTCATGGGCAAACAGATTTTTTGAGAAAAACCATCCAATACTTGATTCTTTGGAAGAATTTTTTCTAGCAATGACATCCTTGTATGAGGACTCTCATACTCAGATCACTGCAGAAACTAAACTAAGATCTTTGAAACACGGAAAAAGGAACGTAGAAGAATACATCACTGAGTTCCAAATGTGGATTGATGATTCTAAATGGAATGAAATAAGTTTAAAGAACCAATTCAGATTGGGACTTTCTGAATCTTTAAAAGATGAGTTGTCCCGCTTGGAGATGCCTGAATCTTTAAACGGTCTCATAAAATTGAGCACAACTCTGGATCGTAGACTACGTGAAAGGAAGGCTGAAAGGGCTTCTTTTGATGTAACACAGCGACGTTCATATCATTACACTCCAACACAGGAAAAGGGTACATCCAATCAAACTCCAATGGAAATTGGAGCTATAAGGGGACCCCTTACACCTGAAGAAAAGGCCAGACGTAAATCTGAAAACCTTTGTTTATATTGTGGGCAAAAAGAACATTCCGTTTCAAACTGCCCAAATCTTCTAAGACAAAAAAAGGGTAAGATGATTATAAAACATAATATTTTACTCCTTGCTCAAAACCCTCAACTGACTGTTGATCTTTCTTTACAGTGTGAACAGAAAAACATACGATCTAAAGCGTTGATTGATTCTGGGGCAGCCGGAAATTATATTGATATATCTTTTGTTAAATTAAATAAAATCCCTATTGTTTGCAAGGCACAACCAGTATCTGTTAAACTCATTGACGGCACACACATACAAAATGGTCCCATTACACATCAAACAATACCACTTTTAGTGACTACTGATAAAGGCCATACTGAATATCTGTCCTTTGATTTAATCACTATCCATATGCATACTCTTATTCTAGGATTTTCTTGGCTAAACAAACATAATCCCAGCATTGACTGGTCAAACACACAGCTAACTCTAGAATCACCATACTGTTTAAATACCTGTTATCCTTTTCAGCTAATCTCTACCATAGAAAAAGAACTACCAGAAATTTATCAGGATCTGGCAGAGGTGTTTGACTTAAAAGAAGCAGAAAATCTCCCTCCTCATAGGGAGTTTGACTGCCCCATTGATATAATACCAGGGTCTCAAATACCTCACGGTAAAATATACCCATTATCACAAGAAGAGTTAACTTATTTACGCTCTTATCTCGACGACAACCTCCGAAAAGGTTTTATATCACATTCAACATCACCAGCATCAGCTGGAATGTTTCTGGTACGTAATAAAGACGGTACTATAAGACCTATCATTGATTATAGAGCTTTAAATGAAATAACTATTAAAAACAGATACCCTCTACCACTTATACCTGAATTATTAGAACGATTGAATGAAGCAACTATCTATTTCAAACTTGACCTTAAGGGGGCTTATAACCTCATACGTATGAAAGAAGGTCATGAATGGAAAACCGCCTTTAGAACCCGCTATGGGCTTTTCCAGTATAATGTGATGCCGTTTGGTCTGAGCAATGCTCCCGCGACATTTCAGCATTTTATTAATGAAATATTCCATGATCTCATGGACATTTGTGTTATCATATACTTAGATGACATCTTGATATATTCCAAAACTCCCTCTGAACACGAAAAACACGTAAGATGGGTACTTACTCGTCTTAAGGAACACAAATTATACGCCAAGCTAGAAAAATGCGTATTCCATGTTTCTAAGATAAAGTTCTTAGGTTATATACTCACTCCTAATAAAATACAAATGGATCCTGAAAAGATTTCTGCTATTATCGATTGGCCTATTCCCACCACTTTAAAATCACTACAACGCTTCATTGGTTTCGCCAATTTTTACCGAAAGTTTATTAAAAAAATTTCTTCGATAGTCAGACCACTAACCCAATTAACCAGTGTTAATCAAAAATTCAAGTGGTCTGACAAAGCACAAGAAACCTTTGATACCCTTAAAGAACTATTCACTACTGCTCCAATACTTTCGCTCCCCAATTTTGAAGCTCAATTCCAACTCGAAGTGGATGCCTCTAACACTGGCATAGGAGCAGTACTCTCTCAAAAGCAAGGTGATGATGGTGAAATTCATCCAATCGCTTTCTTTTCCAGAACATTAACTAGTGCTGAAGTTAACTATAGTGTGGGTGATAAGGAACTTCTGGCTATAAAAAGTGCTCTAGAACAATGGAGACACCTCTTAGAAGGATCAAAACTCCCCTTCATAATATTTACTGACCATAAGAACCTTGAATATTTGAAGAAGAACAAAACTTTAACAGCCAGACAAGCTAGATGGTCTTTATTCTTAGACCGCTTTAACTTCATCATCACCTACAAACCAGGAACTCAAAATACGAAAGCTGATGCTCTATCTAGAATATCAGAAACTTCACCCCATGATCCACCTAATTATACTATCTCACCTGAAAAGTTCATTGGTGTCCTCACACCTATAGAACAAGAAGTACATAATGCCTTAAAAGAAGATACAATACCTCACCAGTATTGTTCCAAAGACCCTCAAACTGGCTTATACTATCATAACAATCAACTATATGTACCCGAGAGTATCAGATCATCAGTCCTCTCACATACCCATGATGATATAATTTCTGGACATCCGGGAATCCAAAAAACCATTGACCTCACCAGACGTAATTTCTGGTGGCCAGGCATGAATAAATACATCTATGAATATGTATCCGGGTGTGAGAACTGTGCCCGAAACAAATTAGTTCACAAAAGACCAATTGGTTTACTTACACCTCTGCCTATCCCGGATAAACCATGGAGTACCATAGCAATGGATTTCATTGTTGAATTACCTCTTTCACAACATAATAACACTATCATGGTAATAGTGGATCATTTAACCAGACTAGCACATTTCATCCCTCTCAAGGGATTACCCACAGCCATAACAACTGCTAGAGTTTTTCTTGACCAAGTAGTTAGATTACATGGACTACCGACCAACATAGTTACAGACAGGGGAACCCAGTTTACATCCTCTTTCTGGAGATCTCTATGTAAACTGTTAAAGATTGACCATCGATATACGACTGCTTTCCATCCACAGACAAATGGACTAACAGAGAGACTGAATCAGACCATAGAGCAATTCTTACGTTGTTATATATCACATCTCCAAGATGGACTGGTCAGATTATCTCCCCATGGCTGAATTTACATATAACAATTCTTTAAGCGCATCTATCAAAACCTCCCCCTTTTTTGTGACATATGGTTTCCACCCTAACACCATATCTCTTTCTATTAAAACAGTAAATTCCCCAGTTGCTACAGAATTTACATACAATCTCCAAGAAAGACTAAATGTCCTGAAATTACATCTGAAGGAAGCAAAAAACTATCAAAAAAGATATTATGATCTAACTCATAGACAAGGCCCTGATTACAAGATTGGGGAATTAGTACTCCTTTCAACTAGGAATCTCAAACTTCATGTTCCCAGCAAAAAACTTGCTAATCAGTTTTTGGGTCCTTTCCCAATCGAACAAGTAATCAATTCCAATGTGGTAAAACTTAAATTGCCTACAGATTATAAAATTCATCCATCTTTTCATATCTCTTTGTTGAAACCATATCCTGTCAAAGTTCGCACTTCTGACTCACCCCCACCTCCTGTAATGGTGGATAACCAGGAGGAATTTGAGGTAGAATCCATACTTGACTCTAGGATAAATAGACATAAATTGGAATATCTCATTAAATGGAAAGGTTACGGCCCAGAAGATAACTCCTGGCTCATTCATTCATCTGTTCATTCACCCCAGTTGGTCAGGACTTTCCACAGGAAATACCCCCTCAAACCACATTTAGAATCGCCAGGGGTGATTCCCTGAGGGGGGGACATGTGATATACCTTTAAATTTGCACCTCTCAAGAACTTCCTTCCTATTTAAGGACACAGTCTAGCCTCATTCTGGGCCTGAAAATTGAAGTTGTTCCTTCACAGTTCACTTCGTCTCCTGTGAAATAACTTTGCTCTTAGACTTTACTAGTCTTTCAGGTCTCTATGACCAATCCTTACTATATGCGCTGCATATTCATTTGCTACCTTTGCTCCCTACCGGAACCAGCCTGCCAGATTACTACGCTTACCGGAACTTCATACTACAGACGCCGAAGTCGCGCTCACACTGATCGGTTACCGGAGCTCAATCTACCTGCCTGTCAGCTCCTTTCAGCTCTCTCATACCCACGCTGCCTCAACCGCCCTGGTTATAAGCTAAGTACCACTATCCACGCACAAATACTTACCTTATGTTGTTTGTATCAAACCTATATTCGATTACCTCTTTTGCTTATTAACCTGTCATCTGGAAAAGTACTTTTGATACGTATTTGGGATATATGAGAGTGTGTTTGGACTGTACATATTTTATTGTCTGCTTGTGTGAGTGCGTGAAAACCTTGCTTATACTTAAAGCAACAACTTTACCCTGGATATTATTGAACTGCCATATGAGTGATTTAAACCATTTATCACTCACATTTTTTCCTGTGGTTCTCCTTGTTGTATCATTCTTATAACAGAAACTATCCACAATTCTTTATGTGTTATTGCAAGATATAATTTCATATATATAAATTCAATTACTAAACTAAAGCCTCACCTTATATAACAAGTTGAATAAGTTATTTCTTCTTGCTTATTATAAGAAAAGAGCAACAAAACCTTTATTTTTGTCATAAATTTGTATTCACCATTTAAAGTGATTGTGAATACCACACACGGTGAGTCCACGGTTCATTATCAATTAACTGTTGGGAATATCACTCCTGGCCAGCAGGAGGCAGCAAAGAGCACCACAGCAAAACTGTTAGGTATCACATCCCTTCCCATAAACCCCAGTCATTCTCTTTGCCTGCAGTGCAAGGAGGAAGTGAAGTATTCGGTGTCTGACAAGAATTTTCTTCAATCAAGATTTTATTATTTTAAAGCAGAGTAGGTTTGCTCTGATCTTTCCTTGGGTCTAGCCGTTGCCCACGTCAGTCTGTTCAGTAGAGCAGTGGTGGCTTTTAAGCAATTGGGAACTTGCGGGGTACTAGGTTCATTCTTTTTCCACAGGTCCATGTGAGGGATGGCACCCTCTCAAACCAGGTGAGCTGTCCTGCTGCCAGACAGATAAACATTAAAGGGACACTGTAGTCAGAAATGAATTCTAAATACAATGTTAATATACATATAAATAAGTATTTTTCTCCAATACATTCTTTACCAAATATGTAGCGTTAATGAAATATTGCTATAGGAAATATTTATAATTTCCAAACCTACTTCTAAGTCAGCCGTTACGGATTCCCAATCCGTGCTGACAACTGCAGTTGAAAGATGGCGCCTTTAGTAAGTAATGCGCATGCGCGAGTTAGCGCAGCGTCACAACCAACGTCACCATCTGCAGATACATTAGGCGAGGAGAATCTATAGAGCAGCAGTCGATCGAGCTGCGCAACTAACGTAAGTATTGTTCTTGCTGACGCTTTGAGAATCGCCCTAGAATAAACGAGCAAAGGATCTAACTTAGATACAATATTCAATACTTAGTTTATGCTATATTTCAATTAAAGCGACTTTCCACTAAAGAGAATCCCCCTTGAAACAAACGAGCTAAATATATATATTTTTAAACGTCTGGCAAATCTTGATGATAATAAAATAAAAAATCAGACCATGTTGTATACAATTTGTAATTTAAAAAAAAAAGTCAATACTTATGTAATAAATTATAAAAACACATTATATAAACTATTATTCTTTTAGTACTATTGAGAGATTAAAAATATATATTCAATACTATTGATCTTCATAATGTATTTAAAAACGATATCTATAGTATTCAGATATATATTTTGAATTCTTTTTACACCTTTTAAAATTAACACAAAATTACTGCTTTACTTCTTTTTAATCGTTAACAGACATAACACATTTGGCAACAGATAAGACGTTTCACGTTTCTATGATAAGTAGAAAGTCTGGCTAACCGATTGCATAGATTGTTCCCTCCAGTGCGCAAGCATCAAATGAACTATGGTGTGGGTAACTTCGGCTTCTAGGATTAGCAATGCGCATGCGCGATTTACCAGAATTGATGCGCAGGCTTATTAGGAAGGGTTATGTGGCTAATTATATGCATAACATCGATCTGCAATTGGTCAAAGTGTTCATATACAGACTATGCCGAAAACGGTGGGCTGGAAGAGGTGACGTCATGGCCGGGTAATGTATCTTAAAAATATAAGGTTTTAAAGCTTTGTTTTATTAAAAAAATAGAGGGGTAGATGTTAATAGATAAAGATTAACCAAAATATGTGACTATTGTGTATTGAAAAACGGCAAAAACAGTAATCCTTTAAGGTATTTTTCATTATTATGAGGGAAAATCTGGCACTTCAACAACTTAAATGCTGTATAGGGATGTACTATCATTGACCCTATTGAGGGTTAGTTACAGGGGCAGCTAAGTAGGCACTGTGAATGTTGGGGAGAATTTTTT
This sequence comes from Bombina bombina, assembly GCF_027579735.1. Taxonomy (NCBI): domain Eukaryota; kingdom Metazoa; phylum Chordata; class Amphibia; order Anura; family Bombinatoridae; genus Bombina; species Bombina bombina. Next base: position 650,698,482 of record NC_069504.1, read on the forward strand.
TTTTGGTGGCTCAGTCTATGTCCTTAGCTCCGGTTTTGATCCGGTCTAGGACTGCATTGGAAGTGTGCTTTTATATGAGCATACTGTTTTCACGACCATGCAGTATTCTAATTATGTCTCTTTGGGGTTTTTTGGCCTCCGGGACCGCTCCTAATTGAGGCGGTTCCGTTCAGAGGCGACAGTTAATTTAGGCACGCTTTCTCACTTCCTGTGAGTTTCGGAGTTGTGACGTGCTTGTAATAGCGACGGCTCTGCTGTAGTGAAAGTCACTATGCCGACTATTTCCACAGTTCCAGAGTGTAAGTCGGATCGTTGTTATATATATAAAATATATAAAAATTGACCGTAGTCAGCAGGACAGGTAAGCACCTCAGCATACTAGCTAGAGGGTTGCCTGGGGTTGCAGCGGAATAGTTGCTCCGTTTCAGTTTTTCAAAAGATTATTTAAAGGAACAGTATCAAGTTTTTCTAATACTGATAATTAAAAGTAAAATGCAGTTTTTACTGTTTTTGTTTTTATTGTCCTTCTTGTGAGTTAAGATGGATCAAGAGGCCTTGCAGGATGTTACTTGTAGCCTTTGTTTTGATGCCCAGGTGGAACCCCAGTACCTTTTTATTCTTCATGTATTGAAAGAACTTTATGTTACAGAGATAGACTTTTTGTTCCTGAGCCATCATTAGCTAAGGCGGATGCTGTTCAGGAGCCTCCTGTACCAGATATGCCACAACTTTCTCCTCAAGCGTCCCAATCTTTTTTGTCTACACATGCAGTGCCCTGCGTTTCCTCTCACACTCCGGTAGGAGTTTCTTTGCAAGACATTGCTGCCCAGGTATCCTCTGCAATATCTGAGGCACTGTCTGCTTTTCCCATGCTGCAGGGAAAGCGCAAAAGAAAATTTAAAGAATCAGTGTGTAAGGTTTCTGACCCAGTTGTGGCTTCTCAAGGTACTTCCTCTCAGAAGTCTGAGGAGGAAGACACTGTAATGACTTCTGATGCTGAAGTTGTTTCCTTCAGATTTAAGCTGGAACACCTCTGCCTGTTACTTAAGGAGGTTTTGGCTACCCTGGACAACTCCGATACGACTGTCGTAGTCAACCCTAAGAAGTCTAGTAAACTGAACAAGTACTTTGATGTTCCCTCTGCGGTGGAGGTATTTCCTGTACCAGACCGTGCTACAGAGATTATTGCATGGGAGTGGGAGAGACCTGCAATTCCTTTTTCTCCATCTCCAATTTTCAAGAAAATGTTTCCAATAGCTGACTCCATTAAGGAGTCGTGGCAGGCGGTTCCTAAGGTGGAAGAGGCAATCTCCACTTTGGCTAAGAGAACAACTATTCCCATAGAGGATAGCTGTTCTTTTAAGGATCCAATGGTAAGAAGTTGGAGGCATTGCTAAAGAAAATGTATGTTCACCAGGGTCTCCAATGGCAGCCTGTGGTGTGTATTGCCACTGTCACCAGTGCGGAAGCCTACTGGTTTGATGCTTTGTCTGATTCTATTCAGACAGATACTCCTCTTGAGGAGATCCAGGACAGGATTAAGGCTCTTAAGTTAGCCAACTCCTTTATCACGATGCTTCTTTACAAGTCATCAAGTTGGGAGCAAAAATATCTGATTTTGTGGCTCAGAGCCTTATGGTTGAAACCCTGGTCTGCGGATGTTTCATCTAAGTCCAAACTCTTGGTGATCCCCTACAAGGGTAAGACCTTGTTTGGGCCTGGCTTGGATTAAATAATTTCAGATATTACAGGAGGAAAGGGATCTTTTCTTCCTCCAGATAAGAGGAATAAGCAGAAAGCTTGTCAGAGTAATTTCCGTTCCTTTCATAACTTTAGAGGTAAACCCTCCCCTCCCTCCTCTAAGCAGGAATAATCCAAGCCTTCCTGGAAGTCTAGTCAGTCTTGGAACAAGGAGAAGCAGTCTAAGAAGCCTGCAGCTGAATCCAAGTCAGCATGGAGGGTCGACCCCCGATCTGGGAGCAGAACCAGTAGGGGGCAGACTTTCTCAATTCGCTCAAGCCTGGATACGGGATTTACCAGATCCCTGGGTGGTGGACATCGTATCCCAGGGGTACAAATTAGAATTCAAGACTTTTCCTCCCAGAGGCAGGTTCCTCCTCTCAAGATTATCTGTATACCAGATAAAAAGAGAGGCGTTTTTAAACTGTGTCCAGGACCTTTCCGTCCTGGGAGTAATAGTTCTAGTTCCAACCCAGGAACAGGGCCTGGGTTTCTACTTCAATCTGTTTGTGGTTCCCAAAAATGAGGGAACTTTCAGACCAATTTTAGACCTGAAATGTCTAAACAAGTTCCTCAGAATACCATCCTTCAAAATGGAAACTATTTGTTCCATTCTTCCCTTGGTCCAAGAGGGTCAGTTCATGACAACCATAGACCTAAAGGATGCATACCTTAATGTTCCTATTCACAAGGATCATCAGAAGTTTCTGAGATTTGCCTTCTTGAGCAATCACTTTCAGTTTGTGGCTCTTCCTTTTGGTCTTGCCAAAGCTCCCAGAATTTTCTCAAAGGTTCTGGGGGCTTTACTGGCAGTGATCCGGTCTCAGGGCATTGCAGTGGCTCCCTATCTGGACGACATTCTGGTTTAGGCGCCGTCTTTTCAACAAGCAAACTCTCATACGTAAATCTTGTGGTCTTTTCTTCGATCCCACGGATGGAAGGTGAATCGGGGAAAAAGTTATTTGGTTCCAGCTACAAGGATAGTGTTCTTAGGGACCCTAATAGATTCCCTATCAATGAAGATATTTCTGACAGAGGTAAGAAAATCCAAGATTATCAACTCTTGCCTTGCCCTTCAGTCCTCTCCTCGGCCATCAGTGGCTCAATGCATGGAGGCAATTGGTCTGATGGCAGCTTCCATGGACATCATCCCGTTCGCTCGGTTTCATCTCAGGGCTCTGCAGTTATGCATGCTAAGACAATGGAACGGGGACTGTGTGGATCTGTCTCCTCAAATAGATCTCTATCGGTACCGTGGAATTTCAGTCTAGCATACCCGTTTCCTCTCTCCTTCCACAAGTCATTGCTCGGATCAAGCAGGAGAGAGCGTCGGTGATTCTCATAGCACCTGCGTGGCCTCGCAAGGTCTGGTATGCAGACCTAGTGGAAATGTAATCTTTTCCACCTTGGAGACTACCACTGAGGAAGGACCTACTGCTTCAAGGTCCCTTACTTCATCCAAATCTCATTTCTCTGAAGCTGACTGCTTGGAGATTGAACGCTTAATTTTAGCTAAGCGTGGGTTTTCCGAGTCGATAATTGAGACCTTGATCCAGGCTCGCAAACCTGTGACAAGAAATATTTACCATAAAATACGGCGTAAATATCTGTATTGGAGTGAATCCAGAGGCTACTCTTGGAGTAGAGTCAGGATTCCTAGGATTTTGTCCTTTCCTCCAGGAAGGTCTAGAGAAGGGTTTGTCAGCAAGTACGCTGAAGGGACAAATCTCTGCGTTGTGTATATTTTGTTGCATAAGCGTCTGGCAGATGTGCCAAACGTACAATCTTTTTGTCAGGCCTTGGTCAGAATCAGGCCTGTGTTTAAACCTGTTACTCCTCCATGGAGTCTTAACCTTGTTCTTAAAGTTTTACAACTGGCTCTATTTGAGCCTATTCATTCCTTAGATATTAAGTTGTTATCTTGGAAGGTTTTGTTTCTTGTTGCTATTTCTTCTGCTCTGAGAGTCTCAGAACTCTCGGCGCTGCAGTGTAATTCTCCTTATCTTTCATTCTGATAAGGTGGTTCTTCGTACTAAGTTTCCTTCCCAAAGTTGTTTCGGACAGGAATATTAATTAGGAGATTGTTGTTCCTTCTCTGTGTCCTAATCCTTCTTCTCCTAAGGAGCGTTTGCTACACAACCTTGATGTTGTGCATGCGCTGAAATTCTACTTACAGGTGATTAAGGACTTTCGCCAGTCTTCTGCTTTGTTTATTTGTTTCTCTGGGTAACGCAAGGGTCAGAAAGCTACAGCTTCTTCTTTTTCTCTTTGGCTGAAGGGTATTATTAGTTTGGCCTATGAGACTGCTGGACAGCAGCCTCCTGAGAGAATCATGGCTCATTCCACGAGGGCTGTTTCTTCCTCCTGGGCCTTCAAAAATAACGCTTTGGTGGAACAGATTTGCAAGGCTGCAACTTGGTCTTCTCTGCATACTTTTTTCTAAATTTTCTAAATTTTATACTTTTGCTTCAGCTTAGGCCTCTTTTGGGAGAAAGGTTCTTCAAGCGGTGGTGCTTTCTGTTCAGGTTACCTGTCTTGTCCCTCCCTTATCATCTGTGTCCTCTAGCTTGGGTATTGATTCCCAACAGTAATTGATGATGAGCTGTGGACTCACTGTGTCATTAGAAAGAAAACAAAATTTATGCTTACTTGATAAATTTATTTATTTTTTGACACGGTGAGTCCACGGCCCGCCCTGTTTTTCAGACAGTTCTTTGTTATATAAACCTCAGGCACCTCTGCACCTTGTGTTATTTCCTTTCCCTTCTTTTCCTTGGTCGAATGGGAAGGGAAGTGATACTTAACAGTTTTGCTGTGGTGCTCTTTGCCTCCTCCTGCTGGCCAGGATGATCCCTGGACTCACCGTGTCAAGAAAGAAATACATTTATCAGGTAAGCATAAATTTATTTCTTTAAAACCTGTGATTGACAGTATCTAAAACTTAATTTTGTCCTGCTCTTACAATAATAGATAGGTTTCGAATTTTTCATGATATTAGTATATTAGTGGTTTCCTTGATGCTTAGTAGTATGAGAACTGTTAAAATCCCATAATAGAAGATAAGCTGCGACAACATTCTTTTTATGGAAATTCATTTCTTGCGTGTTTGCAAAGTTTAAAAAAAGATATAAAAACTTAATTGAGCAAACGTGGCCAGTATACCCATCATGTCTATATACAAATGGAATTCAGATTGTTTAACACTTATCATAAACTCCACTCGATCTAACTGCAAAGCACACACATGGACTCCATTAACCACATCAAACAATTTGGATTTCATTGATCAGCATCCCTAATGGAGATGAGATGCTGTGGTAGTTATCAACATCAACTGTGTTTGACTCAGAAATTTAAAAAAAAATGTTTGTTTCCATTTTTCCGATATTGACAGAAAAAATAGAAATTGAAATCAACACCTATGTGTTCAACACAAGCAAGGGATTAAACACATAGTTAAAGTCAGCTCCAGAGAAGAGCAGGAAGAGCTGACCTTATTAGCATTTCTCTCTATATTTACATAAAATTCTTATATATATATATATATATATATATATATATATATATATATATATATATATACAGGGAGTGCAGAATTATTAGGCAAGTTGTATTTTTGAGGATTAATTTTATTATTGAACAACAACCATGTTCTCAATGAACCCAAAAAACTCATTAATATCAAAGCTGAATAGTTTTGGAAGTAGTTTTTAGTTTGTTTTTAGTTATAGCTATTTTAGGGGGATATCTGTGTGTGCAGGTGACTATTACTGTGCATAATTATTAGGCAACTTAACAAAAAACAAATATATACCCATTTCAATTATTTATTTTTACCAGTGAAACCAATATAACATCTCAACATTCACAAATATACATTTCTGACATTCAAAAACAAAACAAAAACAAATCAGTGACCAATATAGCCACCTTTCTTTGCAAGGACACTCAAAAGCCTGCCATCCATGGATTCTGTCAGTGTTTTGATCTGTTCACCATCAACATTGCGTGCAGCAGCAACCACAGCTTCCCAGACACTGTTCAGAGAGGTGTACTGTTTTCCCTCCTTGTAAATCTCACATTTGATGATGGACCACAGGTTCTCAATGGGGTTCAGATCAGGTGAACAAGGAGGCCATGTCATTAGATTTTCTTCTTTTATACCCTTTCTTGCCAGCCACGCTGTGGAGTACTTGGACGCGTGTGATGGAGCATTGTCCTGCATGAAAATCATGTTTTTCTTGAAGGATGCAGACTTCTTCCTGTACCACTGCTTGAAGAAGGTGTCTTCCAGAAACTGGCAGTAGGACTGGGAGTTGAGCTTGACTCCTTCCTCAACCCGAAAAGGCCCCACAAGCTCATCTTTGATGATACCAGCCCAAACCAGTACTCCACCTCCACCTTGCTGGCGTCTGAGTCGGAGTGGAGCTCTCTGCCCTTTACCAATCCAGCCACGGGCCCATCCATCTGGCCCATCAAGACTCACTCTCATTTCATCAGTCCATAAAACCTTAGAAAAATCAGTCTTGAGATATTTCTTGGCCCAGTCTTGATGTTTCAGCTTGTGTGTCTTGTTCAGTGGTGGTCGTCTTTCAGCCTTTCTTACCTTGGCCATGTCTCTGAGTATTGCACACCTTGTGCTTTTGGGCACTCCAGTGATGTTGCAGCTCTGAAATATGGCCAAACTGGTGGCAAGTGGCATCTTGGCAGCCGCACACTTGATTTTTCTCAGTTCATGGGCAGTTATTTTGCGCCTTGGTTTTTTCACACGCTTCTTGCGACCCTGTTGACTATTTTGAATGAAACGCTTGATTGTTCGATGATCACGCTTCAGAAGCTTTGCAATTTTAAGAGTGCTGCATCCCTCTGCAAAATATCTCACTATTTTTTACTTTTCTGAGCCTGTCAAGTCCTTCTTTTGACCCATTTTGCCAAAGGAAAGGAAGTTGCCTAATAATTATGCACACCTGATATAGGGTATGGATGTCATTAGACCACACCCCTTCTCATTACAGAGATGCACATCACCTAATATGCTTAATTGGTAGTAGGCTTTCGAGCCTATACAGCTTGGAGTAATACAACATGCATAAAGAGGATGATGTGGTCAAAATACTCATTTGCCTAATAATTCTGCACACACCTGTATATATATATATATATATATACAGGGAGTGCAGAATTATTAGGCAAATGGTATATTACACCAGGCTTCTTTCATGACTTCCCAGAGTTCTTCTTTAGATTTAGGTTGTCTTTTTGTCTTTTATTTCTTTCTCTGTCCAGGTGATCCCATACTGTCAATATAATATTCGGGTATGGACATGGATATGGTTTTATCAGCTGTTTTTCTATCCAAATATGATTTCATTGCATTAGCAGTGTGATTGGGATCGTTATCATGCTGAAAAATAAAACCATTCCCAAACAGGCTCTTTCCAGAAGGAATGGCATGATGAATTAAAACCTGTCTATACTTTTCAGCATTTATGATCCCATCAATTCAGACAATATCGCCAACACCATGGCAGAAATGCCGCCCCAACCAGAACAGACCCTCCACCATGTTTGACTGAAGACAGCAAGCACTCATTCTTCCATCTCTCTCCAGCTCTTCTCACATATTTTTGACAATTGGACCCAAAAATTTCAAACTTGGATTTGTCACTCCATAATACTGTTTTCCACTGATCTTCATTCCAATCTTTGTGAGCTTTAGCATATCTTAGCCTTTTCACCCTGTTTCCCTTCTGAAAAGGTGGTTTCTTGACTGCTACCCTTCCACAAAGACCATTCCTGATCAAGCTTCTTCGGACTGTAGAAGGGTCAACTTGGCATCCCGATGAAGTGGCAGATGCTGAGCCAGGTCCTTGATGAGAAACTTCTCATCAGATTTTGAAAGTTTTCTTAGCCTTCCAGTCCTTTTTTTGTCCTTGACCTCTCCCGAGTCTTCAAATTTCTTTATAACAGCTTGAATACCACATGTTGAGTATCCAGTTTGTTTGCTGATTTCCCTTTGAGTGTGGCCTTGCGGATACAAATGTATAATTTGATGTCTGTCAAATTCTATGATCTTTGGCATTTTGAATGGAATGATATGATTAAAAGTTGGTCTTATTAGCAAGCTTCCAATTAATTAAACTCATACCACGTGTATGTAATGCTCAAGCCTGTTTTGCACAAACCTGGTATAATTGACCTTTTTCACAGTAGTCATTTTGACATGAAATAGTAGGACATATACAGGTGTTAGCAATGACATTAATAAGGGTTCCATTCCATTTAGGTTTACGAGAGCCAGTTCCTGCTATTGTTCAAGTGTAAGGGGTGGTCACACTAAATACTTGCTTCTTTAGCCTATAGAAGCTGTTTTTTCTGATTTTTTTTTCTCCATGTTTTTTTAATACTGCACACAAATATCCTGTATTTTCTGGTTGTATTCTAATAAAGAGGCTGAGAGATAATATATGGTCATTATACCATTGCTAAAACAACAAATCTAATGGTGGCCTTTTTTTGCACAGTACAGCGTGTGTGTGTATGTATGTATGTATGTGTATATATATATATATATATATATATATATACACACACACTAAAGCAGGAACATTTATTATTGAGAACACATTGAAGGAAAGGAAAAACCAACAGTCACTGTCTCTTGACTAATCTCATTTGGATAAAGAGTTTATTGATTTCTAAAGAACTGGCTAAACAATAGGATATGCTTGACCTGAAGCCTCATACTCAAAAATGTTCTGCCATCCATATGAAAGAGTAGCATTTAAACATGTTGTATTGCCTGGATAATCATGAAGTCAAGGTATTTATATATAAACTTATACCAGTATTAGTTGCTCACTTCCTACTAATCATCTCACTAACTTATAAGTACTATCAGCTGATTGTCAATAGCAGCTTTAGCAGGAAGTACCTAGCAACCAATGAGTATTAGGATGAAGTACATATCAACCAATTAGTATTATCAGGACGTACCTGTGAGCCAGTATGTATTAGCAGGGTGTATCTATAATCCAATGAGGTTTTGTAGGAAATGACAATCAGCCAATAAGCATTAGCAAGACGTATACAAGTGATGCAGATGTATAACGTACATATTGAATTACATACTGTAACGGTTGAGAGCATGTATTTTTTTCACTATAATTGCCCTTTAATTTTGACAGAAAAAAAAATGAGCATGTAACCATTATTTCTAAACATACATATTAACTGGGATGGGAAATGTGTTAAGTTACAATGCCATTAATTGAATCGCCAGGAAAATTTCCTTAATTTTAAAAACATACGGCTAGATTACGAGTTGTGCGTTAAGGTAAAAAAGCAGTGTTAAGAGGTCCTAACGCTGCTTTTTTACGCCCGCTGGTATTACGAGTCTTGAAGGTTTAGGGTCACCGCACACTTCTTTGGCCTTACCGCAAAACGACTTACGTAAACTTTGTAACGTTTTTTTTCTATTGGACTTCCATAGCGCCGGTATTACGAGTCTGTCCTGGGAGGCCAAAAAGTGAGCGGTACACGCTACCCTGTCAAGAGTCCTAACACATTTAAAAGTCAGTAGTTAAGAGTTTTATGGTACAACGCCGTAACATAAAACTCATAACTAAAGTGCTAAAAAGTACACTAACACCCATAAACTACCTATTAACCCCTAAAATGAGACCCTCCCACATCGCAAACACTATAATAACATTTTCAACCCCTAATATGCCGCTCCGGACACCGCCACCTCCTACATTATATTTATGAACCCCTAATCTGCTGTCCCCAACATCGCCAACACCTACATTATATTTATTAACATCTAATCTGCCGCCCTCAATGTTGCCGCCACCTACCTACACTTATTAACCCCTAATCTGCCACCCCAACGTCGCCGCCACTATAATAAACATATTAACCGCTAAACCGTCGCACTCCCGCCTTGCAAACATTAGTTAAATATTATTAACCCCTAATCTGCCGTCCCTAACATCGCCGCCACCTACCTACATTTATTAACCCCTAATCTGCCGCACCAACGTCGCCGCCACTATACTAAATATAACCCCTAAACCTAAGTCTAACCCTAACACCCCCTAATTGAAATATAATTAAATAAATCTAAATAAAATTTCTATAATTAACTACATTATTCCTATTTAAAACTAAATACTTATCTATAAAATAAACCCTAAGCTAGCTACAATATAACTAATAGTTACATTGTAGCTAGCTTAGGGTTTATTTTTATTTTACAGGCAAGTTTGTATTTATTTTAACTAGGTACAATAGTTATTAAATAGTTATTAACTATTTAATAACTACCTAGCTAAAATAAATACAAGTAACTGTAAAATAAAACCTAACCTAAGTTACAATAACACCTAACACTACACTATAATTAAATAAATTAACTAAATTAAATTCAATTACCTAAATTAAATAAGCTAAAGTACAAAAAACAAACAAACACTAAATTACAGAAAATAATAAACAAATTACAGATATTTAAACTAAATATTGGCATCAGCCAATAGGATTTCTTCTACCTTAATTCCCATTGGCTAATAGAATTCTATCAGCCAATCGGAATCTAAGGGACAACATCTTGGATGACGTCACTTAAAGTTACCTTCATTCGTCGTGTAGTCGTCAGATGAAGAGGATGCTCCGCGTCGGATGTCTTGAAGATGGACCCGCTCCTCGTTGGATGGATGAAGATAGAAGATGCCGTCTGGATGAAAACTTCTGCCCGTCTGGAGGACCACTTCGCCCGGCTTGGATGAAGACTTCTCCCGGCTTCATTGAGGACTTCGGCCCAGTTGGATGAAGACCTTGAGGATGGATGTCCGGTCTTCAGAAAAGTCGATCTTCAGGGGGTTAGTGTTAGGTTTTTTTAAGGGTGTATTGGGTGGGTTTTATTTTTAGGTTAGGGTTTGGGCCAGGTTTTTTAGATAGTATTTTATTTGGGGGGTTGTTTGTGTGGGTGGTGGGTTTTACTGTTGGGGGGGTTGTTTGTATTTTTTTTTTACAGGTAAAAGATCTGATTACTTTGGGGCAATGCCCTGCAAAAGGCCCTTTTAAGGGCTATTGGTAGTTTAGTTTAGGCTAGGGTTTTTTTATTTTGGTTTTTTTTTTTTTTTTTTGATAGGGCTATTAGATTAGGTGTAATTAGTTTAAATATCTGTAATTTGTTTATTATTTTCTGTAATTTAGTGTTGTTGTTTTTTTGTACTTTAGCTAATTTAATTTAATTTAGGTAATTGTATTTAATTTAGTTAATTTATTTAATTATAGTGTAGTGTTAGGTGTTATTGTAACTTAGGTAAGTTTTATTTTACATGTACTTTTGAATTTATTTTAGCTAGGTAGTTATTAAATAGTTAATAACAATTTAATAACTATTGTACCTAGTTAAAATAAATACAAACTTACTTGTGAAATAAAAATAAAACCTAAGATAGATACAATGTAGAAATTTTATTTAGATTTATTTTAATTATATTTCAATTAGGGGGTGTTAGGGTTAGACTTAGGTTTAGGAGTTAATACATTTAGTATAGTGACGGCATCGTTGGGGGCGGCAGATTAGGGGTTAATAAATGTAGGTAGGTGGCGGCGATGTTAGGGAAGGCAGATTAGGGGGTTAATAATATTTAACTAATGTTTGTGAGGCGGGAGTGCGGCGGTTTAGGGGTTAATATGTTTATTATAGTGGCAGCGACATTGGGGGAGGCAGATTAGGGGTTAATAAGTGTAGGTCGGTGGGGACGGCAGATTAGGGGTTAATAAATATAATGTAGGTGGCGGTGATGTTGGGGGCAGCAGATTAGGGGTTCATAAGTATAATGTAGGTGGCAGCGGGGTCCGGAGCGGCAGATTAGGAGTTAATAAATATAATGCAGGTGTCGGCAATGTCGGGGGCGGCAGATTAGGGGTTAATAAGTGTAAGATTAGGGGTGTTTAGACCTTTTATTTCCCTATAGGAATCAATGGGGCTGCGTTACTGAGTTTTACGCTGCTTTTTTGCAGGTGTTATACTTTTTCTCAGTCGGCTCTCCCCGTTGATTCCTATGGGGAAATCGTGCACGAGCACGTACGACCAGCTCACCGCTGACTTAAGCAGCGCTGGTATTGGAGTGCGGTAATGAGCAAAATTTTGCTCAACGCTCACTTCTTGTCTTTTAACGACGGGTTTGTAAAAACCCGTAATACCCGCGCTGTGAGCGGTGAGAGAAAACTGCTCGTTAACACCGCACAGCCTCTAAAGCAAAACTCGTAATCTAGTCGACAGTTTGTTTTACGTGATCGTATCAAAGTATATCGTTCATGCAAAATTAAGTGTCCAAATTCCGAGAAGTGAAATAAAAACCTTACTACCTCAGAGGTCAACCTGGTGTTATGTTACTTCTGGCTAAAAACATTCAACATGTTTAGTTTCTTCTTGTCTTTGTTTATTCTGGATTAAATAGTTCTGCAGGTTTTTTATTAGGAAATTAATGTAATACTTAAAAAAGGGTGGGTGTTTGTTCTTTGGAATACACTGTATGAGAAGCATTCTTTTAACCCCTGGTCTACAGAGAGTGCTGTAATATAGGGATGACTACAAGTTTTATAGTAAATGTCATGAATGTTTTATAAACCTGTTATTATATTACTTCACAATTTGGAATCAGGTATGCAAAAAATAACTGCCTGTGATATAAAATCAGTTAACCCATGGCACCACAGGAATTCCTACTATCACAGGGATAACTGATAGCTGCTGTTAAAGGTATACTAAAGTCAAAGTTAAAATTTCATGACTCAGGTAGAGCAGGGAATTAAAAAAAAACTTACAATTTACCAAATTGTGTTACAGTATTTTCATATGCACACGTTCCGAGGCACAGCTGTTTTGTGATTCGCTGATGACTGTCACAGTATAGAGTGGGCCAGGAAAAGGACCAACATTATGGAATTTGTCTAAAAATAAATCTACTTCTCATTTGAAATTCCAATTAGGAGCTATTGTATTGTGTTTTTATTATGCATTAGTTGATTAGGATTTTATTTCTTTATTTACTGGTCCTTTAACACACACAAATCACCTTATTTGCCAGTAACACACATAATCCAGTACAGTACACCCTTAGCTGACAGGAAGATACAAGAACACAATTCGGCTGACAGTAACACATGACTGAGTGACACATACACCCCTAAAGTTCTTATCTACTCAGATATGTGGCTTTTACTACAACTAATGCTCTCCTAGCTTAGCTGAGATGCACACTGTACTTCTGGTTACTCTGAAGGCTTTTGAAGGGGGCTGATACTGTGTATCCATTAGAGCAGTTTGCAATCCAGACATGGTGTCTCTACTATTGACCTTTGCCCCTTCAGGTTGGAAATTTCAATGGCTGATGCAACCCTAATGTGATCCTTTGCTGCATTAACCTTTGGGGGAAAGTAAAGCAGTTAGTTTGGGACCTGCCATACAGAGGTTAAAGAAGATAATTCCAGTCAGAGGACCAAGAAAATGATCAAAGAAGCAGGCGGAACTAATGGCAACTTACTGGCCAGATCACAGTTTCTAGTTGGTGTCGCTCATCTTTTGTGTTCGTACTGTCAATTTTGCGTCCCACAGCTTTTGTTTACATTTTCATTGTTATTGCTGCTTAAGGTTAAATTACATTTGCTAAGTGACATTTTTTAGCACATACAGTATGTCCCGTTAAATTCTTCTGTCACACATTTGCTGACAACCGTGTATTAGTGTTCATTTGCTTTTGGATGCTCTATACTTTTTACAGATGTAGTTGTTTTTTACCCTTCTCTGTATACTGAAACTTGCTTCTGGATTGCTGACTCTTGTTGAATGGTGTATGACTTTAACTTGAACCTGACATATCTCTGATAATAACAGTATGTACTTACCTGTCTATCATCCACTCTGCTTCCTACGTTGTGTAGCCAGTACTTTACCACCGTTACATGGTCCAAATTGGATTGTAACATTGACAGTTGTCATGGTGACCTGGCAGCTGGTATTTCTCAAACCGTGTGTCTTTCTTGTGTCTGTTTATCCTATCTGTTTCCAGGTTTAGAAGTCAGTGATTCACATTTCACGAACAAAGAATAATTGATAATAGGAGTAATTTAGAAAGTTGCTTAAAATCGCATGCTCTATCTGAATCATGAAAGCAAAAATGTGAGTTTCATATCCCTTTAAGGCCTAATAAATGGTAACCATCAATAATCACCTAATCAATGCCCATAGAGGTATGGGGTGTAGTTAGGAGATTACCTGTATGGGGGGTTAGGAGAGTAAGGCTTACGCAAACTAGAACTACACTGACACTTAACCCCTCCTCTAAACTAATCACCCTCTATACTAAACTCCCCCTCTAAACTAACCCCACTTAGTTACAAAACATAAAAAAGATCTAAGTTACAAAAAATAATAAACTACAGTATCCAAAATAAAAACCCCAGCATTATACCTAACATGCCCCATAAAATAAAAAACACATTCAAAACTCAAAAAAACCTAATTCCTAACACTAAAAAAATAACAACAGCCCTTAAAAGGGACTTTTGTAGGGCATTACCCTAAAGTGGTCAGCTCTTTAGCAGATAATTACAAAAAACTCAGCTACATTACAAGTAAAAACCCCACCCCCCAAAATAACAAAATCTAACAAAAAAAAACAACCTAGACTAGAAATGAAAATTGGAAATTAACAACAAAATATAAGAAATTTCTATATCTTGGCCCATACCCTGGGTAATACTTACCAGTGAGACCCCCTCTCCTGAGGGGCGTGGAAAGAGCTATCCACTCCCCTCATTTACATAAAAGCCTTAGGAAGACACCACCCCTTCCTCCCCCTAGAGATGTCCAGCCAAAACAGGTGAACCAGACAAAGGGAGGGACCCTGGTAAGTATTACCCAGGGGAGTCTACCCCCCCCCCCTGGTAATACCAGTGAGAGAATTCAGAGCAATAATAAAAGAAAGGGTGGGAAATCAATGCAAAATTCACATAAATACTGCAAAAAATATAAATATTTATTCCATAACAACAGAAGATAATATCTTTCGGCCAAACTTGTCAGCAGCTTATTGACAAACATCCAGCTTATAATGTGAAATAAAAATGTTATACAATTTCCAAACTGCGGTTTGACAGATTTCTTCTGGAGAAGCGTTAGCTTGAAGCGCCCAAGAAGTTGATACAGCCCTTGTTGAATAAACCTTAAGCCCTTCAGGTACCTGTTCTTTTTCTTTATAGGCCTTTGAAAAAACTAACCTGTATAATCCAACGAGAATTTTTTTTTTCGTGATGGAGCTTGACCTTGACGAGGACCTTTAGGGACAATGAATAACCTTTCAGTCTTACGAATATCTTGAGTCCTTGAAACATAAATATGAAGACATCTGACTACATCCAAACGATACAATGGTTTACTTTGAGATTCTGAATGATTAGGGCAAAAAGAAGGAAGAACAATATCCTGGTGTTGATGAAAGTCAGAAACCACTTTCGGAAGGAATTCAGGAACAGTGCGAAGTACTACCTTGCCTTGATGAAATATAATGTTAGAGTCTTTAACTGACAGAGCTTGAAGTTCAGATACCCGTGCCAATGTTATGGCCACTAGAAAAAAAAGTTTTAAGGTGAGAAACCATAAGGAGACCTTACATAAAGGTTCAAAGGGATATTCCAGAAGAGAGTCCAAAACCAAAGGCAGGTTCCAGGACAGAATTCGTGTTTTGACAGATAGGCGGTTAAGGGCGAAAGCCTGAAAGAATCAGAGGGTCCTGAGCCCACTTAATACTAGATATTGCAGAAATTTGAACCTTAAGAGTTCTAGCACTGAGGCCTTTAAGAAAACCATTGTGAAGGAAATCCAATAGATGAAATATCTTGATTGTTGCTGTGGAGATATCATGTGATATCATCCATGATGACAAGATGTCCCAGATAAGATGCTTTCGATGTAGTTCCCTTTCAAGCTTGAAGAAGTGTCTGAATGACAGGAGCTGAAACAATTAATTGTTGTAACCTTGAGACCTCTGCAACCAGGCAATTAACCTGAATTGGTGTGGATTTGGATGAACCACTGGTCCTTGATTCAGCATGTCCCAAGAGATTGGAAGATGCCATGGAGTTTGAATTGCTAGTTTGAGTACCAGAGGAAACCAAGGCCTTCAAGGCCAAAAGGGAAGGATAACAATGAAGGCAGCTGATTCCAGCAGAATCCTTTTCAATAACTTCGGAATGAGAGGAATTGGAGGGAAGACATATAGAAGGTTGTATGACCAATTGTGGAGAAAGGCATCCACCCCTAAGGCAAGAGGTGTTGGGTAATGGCTGAAGAACTTCGGAACCTGATGATTCAATGCAGAGGCCATGAGATCTCTGGAAGTCCCCAGAGGCTGATTATCCTCTGAAACAACCACCTGTGCAGCTCACATTTGATTGGAGAAATTTGATTTCTGCTCAAGTAGTCTGCCTTGACATTCTCTATCCCTGGGACATGGACTGCAGAGAGAGACTGAATGTGGCATTGTGCCCATCTGAAGATTGAGATACCTCCTTTAATGCATTTAAACATCTTGTACCTCCTTGGAACTAGAGATAAGCTGACGCTGTTCTGTTGTCGGTTAACATCTTTACCGCTTTTCCTTCCAATAGTTGCTGAAATGCAAGGAGAGCCAAGAATACTGCCCTGATCTCCAGAAAGTTTGATGGAAGTGATTGATGTTTCTTCTCCCACGTACCTTGGGCATATCTGTCTTGACAATGTGCTCCCCAACCGGTCTTGCAGGCACAATGATCCAATTTGGCTCCTGAAGAGGAAGTCCCCTGGATGGGTTCTTGGACTGTGACTACCAAAGAAGAAATATTCTCAGAATCACGGGTATTCTGATATGCTGGCTTCTGTTGAATTCTTGTAAGAAGTGTGTCTGAAATGGACGCATTCTCCATCTGGCCCATCTCACCATATGGAGTACTGATTACATGTAACCCAGAAGCTTCATCCATTGGCGGGAAGGTATTTGACATGGCAGAACTGTTGGAAATATTTTGGAAGAAATTTGACTCGAACATTTGAAAGAGATACAATCTCCTTCTGTGTATTGAAGTGTACCCCTAGAAACACTAGCCTTTGACAGGGTTGAAGCTGACTCTTTTGAAAATGTATGTTCCAACCGTGATCCTGAAGGAATTCGAAAAGGATGGACCTGTTTGCAAATGCTTGGTGTTGTGAACTTGCCAGAAGAAGAATATCATCTAGATAATGGATTTTGAATAGCCCTTTGACGTGTAGTTCTGCTATAATAGGGACCAACATCTTTGTAAAGACCCTTGGAGCAGTGGTTATCCCGAAGGGAAGAGCTGAAAATTGAAAATGGCGGTCTCCGACCATGAAACAGAGGAACCTTCTGTGCTGTTATGCAATAGGAATATGTAAGTATGCATCCTTGACATCTACAGAAAGCAGGTAGGCTTTTGGCGGAATAATGATTACTGATAGAACAAACTCCATCTTAAAATGCTGAGCCTTGAGAAAGGTGTTGAGCACTCGAAAATCCAGAACCGGTCTCCAGGAACCATCTTTCTTTTTAACTAGAAAAAGAGGTGAATAAAACACTTTGCCATGATCTTGGATTGGTATCTGTTGAATGACACTGCTGCACATGAGCTTGCTGATGAACTCTAAAATGGTCTTTAGTTTCACAGGATCCCTGGGGAGTGGAGATTTTACTAAGCAAGGAAGACTTGGCTTTCTCCGGAACTCCAAATGATATCCATCTTGAAGAATCCCCAGAACCCCTTGGTCTGAAATAATGGATGCCCAGACCTCTCTGAAATTGTGTAATCTTCCTCCCAGAGTAAAGGTCTGGGACGGCCCACCATCATTGCTTTTTAGCCTGAATGGAAGGAAAGGACTTACCGCGTCCCCTACCTCTAAACTGAAAGTTAGATCTTCCATCTTGATGCTGGAAGAATTCCCTTCTAGGGGAAACTTTGAAATTGTGATGCATATTATGTTGTCTGTGGATAAAAGAGGGTCTCTTTCGGCCTCTGGAAACCTGTGGGAGAAAAGGACCCTTACCTCCTGTTCTCTTTGATAGTAAAGTTTCCAATTGCTTACCGAACAGCATATCTACTTCAAAAGGAAGACTTAATAAATTCAGCTTGGAACCTGGATCAGCTTCCCAATGTCCCAGCCATAGGGCTCTTCTAACAAGGTTAGCAGTAGTCATAGACTTTGCATTAAGCTCCAGAATATTAGTAGCATCTGATAAACAAAAATAAGTTACCGTATTAAAATCTGCAAGAAAAGATGCAACATTTTCATTATCTTGAAACAATTAGACGGGTTAAAAGACCATACTTCAGTAGCTTTTAAGGTTGAAAATAGTGCAAGCAGAGGAAGAAATAAGGTCCCTTGTTGAAGATAAAGTCTCTTTAAATTTTGTTCCATTTTTTTTTATCCATGACTTCTTTAAATGATCCTGCATCGTCTACAGGGAAAATCATCTTTTTTGAAAGTCTAGCAATTGCAGCATCAATCTTGGGAGCAGAAACAAACTGGTTATGCAGAGCTTTTCCCAAAGAATTTTTTTTATATACTTTATCTAGAACTCCACACTGTTTATCTGGTTTAGAAAAATATTTAAGTATATAGATTTTAGATTATCAGAAACAGGAAAAAATGATCTGGTGCAGAATTTGAATTAAACCATCAGATGGTATTTGAGACAGTTCATCTTCAATGCCCAGGGAACTCTTAATCCCTTTAATAAACTCATAAATATTTGCAGTGTCAAACAACATAGGTAAGTCAGAATCTAAGTCTTCCCCATCAGAGGCACAGTCAAGGTTTTGTAAGTTATCCAAAGAACCCTCAGGTGTTTAAGAAAAGCTTGCACCATAAATCTGGCCAATACACACTTTACAGAGCTTCTTGTCCTGCCAGCATGAATTATCACAAAGGGGACAGGTGGGCATAGGCTGGGCTGTATTACTATGAAAAAGTATAACCAGCCATAATAAATAATATGTACTTATAACATAAAAATACTTATAGTAATGCAAATAAATAAATCATAGTAGTTGTCCCTGATTCCTCCTGGGGTGTAACAGGTTGAGGCTGAAGCTGACCTGGATCGTTCTCATCCTTCATGATGAATGCTGAACATATATTAATTTCATATTAAGCCCAAGAAGCTTTATAAAGTAAATTCCTATAGTTACAGGGAAAAAGTTTGTTTTCAAAAAACGAGTGCATAGCACTTACCAAAAAAGGCAGTTGCCAAGATGTAAATTTCAAAAGATGTGTTTGTCAGAACCGGTATCTTCGTAGGGATAGGAAAATGAACGCTGCAGTTGAAAACCACGCCAAGGCTTTAAAGAGTTCATGCGTGAGCGCACACAAAAAAAGACAGCCCTCAGACACGGCCCCCATGACCTCCCGTACCGATGACACTGGCGGCCCCCACAAGGAAACCGTAAGGAACGGTTATTCCTACCGCCTATTGCCAAACTAGTGACCACGGCCACAGTAACGAATGGCGCCGACAACTGGAAGGACACCAGTTCAAAAATAGGCACAAATAAGCCAAAAAACGAAACTTCTTTTCTAGCCCAGAAAGAAGAAAATCGGAGAGGGACTCCTAGCCCTCTCTACATAGCAGGCTGGACAGAACTAGGAGGAGGAAGGGGTGAAGTCTTTTATGTAAATGAGGGGAGTGGATAGCTCTGTCCACGCCCCTCAGGAGAGGGGGTGTTACTCGTAAGTATTACCAGGGGGGCCAAGATAAATAAAAATAAAAAACCCTATTCTTAAAAAAATCCACCCCAAAAAAAACCCTAACTAATCCCAATAGTGGTACTATTAAGTGGTAACCCCATATATATAGGGGTTCCGCGCTTCCGGAATTTCAGTGTGCAGTGGCGACCGCATGAAGAACACGGCTCATATAAGAGAGCCAAAGAACAGAAGATTGCGGAGCAGAGGTGGTGGAAGGGGCCGATAAAGTCCGCCTCCGCGAAGATGGGCCCCCGGGGCCAGGAACTGGTATTAATAGTGTTCAACATTGGATCAAGAGGAGCCGGCTTACCCAACGGTGAGTAACACGTTTAGGGTTATGTCAGTATATTTATGAAAATCTTAGTAGTGCTATCCAAATAATATATATAAGTTTATGGCAGGGTTATAAACACAATACAAAGAAATAGAAACCCTTATCATCCATGCACCTACTAGACCATACAATTAATATAAATATCTGAATTCTTTTATTTAGTTAATATCCATAAACATATTGAAGTATATTTGCAATAAAAGGAAATGAAACAAAATTTATATGCGTTAAAACCAACTCTTAAGATATGCTATCCTTCTTACAAAACCCAGAAAGATATACCTTCACAATTCAGCCTTTTATTTATTTAACACAATGGGACTAAAAACCTTTAACATCCAAGCAATACAATTCTAAACAGTGTTTATAAAACAATAGGATAATATATATATTCTGCTATTTAACTGCAATTTATCCTAATACAAAATTAACTGACAATATCAGAACTTGCATAGATGAGTTACTTGGTCAATCAGATACAGATTTAAACAATATATATATATATATATATATAGGCTGTGAAATGCTAACTAAAACACACTGTTTCTTTAAATCTATTAAATACAAATTGACTATGCATATAACTTATCTTATAATAAAACTTTTATATACATCACCAAATAACAGCAATCCAGTTCCCAGTTTTTGCAACGGATCCAATTTCACACCTCATATAAAATAAGTGTAATTTCAATGGAATAGGAGAAATATGGCCCACTTTGTTTTCGTAGTTTGACTGTGTCCCACGCAAAACAGTTTCAGTCAGTTCAAAAACTCTCTAGACCAGTGTCCCTCCTTCCTTCTTTATACAGCTTATTATTGTAATCATTGGTGTGAAATATGGGTGGCCCTTCGAAACCTTGTCCCTTTATTGGATAACTGGATATTCCATTTCCAACAGCCAAAAATCTTTCTGGCTGTAGTTCTCTCGTGGCAACACCGGGTGGCAGCATTATAATTAGACAGTACAAATAAATGCAGCATGACAAAGAAATACAGTTATACATTAAAACATCTTTCTTTAAAATGTATAATAACTGCCATAATGTCTTGCACCAGTCTTTCCCAATATCAATTATAGGTGAAGCGGCATCAGATTAATTTCCTGATCGTTTTGATATGAGACATCACATATATCTAACATTATATTAAAATAATTTAACACTGTTAATTATTAGCTTAAAATGCATTATAATTGTATCAGTATTCTGGAATTTCTTTGCAAATAACAGCTTATTTTTATATCTCCAGATTAGTAGTATTTAAAACTCCTGATATACTGCATTCACCCAGATGTAGTATGTAATATTTCTGTGTATTTCTTCCTGAATACATAAATCCTGTTTATGTAGATCTGAAATAAAAATAAATGTTAATGATCACTTCTCTTCAGGTCCATAAACATCTATTCATGTTCTTAAACACACAGAGGCTAAGTAAGATCTTTTGTGTTTTCAAAACATATATATCATTTCTATGTATATCTGAATTTATTTCCTATATAAATATCCCCTGCAGCAATCATCCACCTAATACAATGTGCTTAATTTTAATATATATATATCATGAATCATTCCAAACATACATGGAAAACTGGCATTGTTCCCCTTGCAAAATGTATTTAATTTTATTTGTGTCACCTTCTCCCATGAGGGGGTTTTGCAGTACTTCTTCAAATAGAGATTCAGTGAGATAGAACTGTTGTATCACACGTGTCAAATTCCAAAGGGGTCCTTGAACACATTCTTTTCTCACCTCACCAAATGTTCTGAAGTTATAAAAATCTGCATATATAGTCAAATGAATAGGGTCACTGAGCTATTTCCTTTAGAAAAGAAATGTTTGTGTGTTTTACACTACAGGGGTCATGCTTCAAAAAGGCTCTACTGATCGTCAATCCTGATAGACGTGTATTAGAAGCTGTGTTCAACAAACTCATGTTCAATTAATCCTGAGGTCTCATCTAACATATACAGTGTATAAAATATACATATATATATATATATATATATATGTACACATATGTAATATTCATCATAATATTCATATACTCTGACATAAATCCCCCTTCCAACTTCAAATAGATGTAGGACACATGTATTTGAATTGGCTTAAAGTCAGTGGTATTTGATGAGGATCAACCGTATACCTCATAGACAGTCTCTTATGAAGAAAGTTTGTTATTTTGAGCTTTCATGTTTATCAGTTAGGCATCTTTAAATTACAGTATGTCTTTAGTGCATTTGGGGATATGACACTTCATTCTCCCTCTATGACTTGTAGTTGGGATCTGGGATGACATGCCCGCAATTGATTGATATGTACCCATTTATCTATGAAACCTTCATTTTTGGGGATCCGTATTTTATAGGCCACTGGAGATATTTTGTCAGTAATGACAAAAGGACCTTTCCATGAGGGAAGAAATTTCTTCTCCCTAACCTGACCTCTTCCAAAGTTATAAAGATAAACTTTATCATTTATTTCATATTCCTTTTTGGATGTTTTGAGATCATAATAGGTTTTCGTGGCAGTTGCGGCTCTTTCTAAATTCCTTTGAGCAAATGCAAAGGCATATTGCAGGTGCTTTCTTAGTTTTCCACATATTGATGTGTATTGGCAGCGTTTATCAAATTTTGGTCTGATGTACGGTACAGCAGATGCTGAGGTAGAACCATTCTTCTACCAGTCATCAGCTCAAAAGGTGACATCTTGGTAGCACTACTTGGAGTTGCTCTTAATGCCATTAAGACTAGAGGTAGTTTTATATCCCAGTCTTTACCTGTTTCACTCACAAACTTTTTGAGGATTTTAACAATGGATTGGTTGTAACGCTCTACACCACCACTTGAGGCAGCTCTATAAGCAATATGGAGCTTTCTTTTAACCCCTAGTATTTTCCACATTTTTGTCATCACTTCGCTAGTGAAGTGGGTCCCCCGATCTGATTCGATTCTTTGGGGCAAACCAAATCTGGAAAATACATGGTTGATGAGCAATGCTGCACATGTTTCAGCACTATTGTTAGGTGCACTAATGCACTCTACCCATTTAGTGAACAGGCATGTCACTGTTAACATGTACTTGTTACCTCTTGATGACCTTGTTACTGGACCAATAAAATCAATTTGTATATCTGACCATGGCATTACCATCCCCCTTTTTTGCAATGGCGCTCTATGCGTTGGTGCAGTGGGTTGGAACTGTGGGCAGATTAAACACCCTTGACAGTAGGTTTGAACATCTTTCAACATGTGTGGCCAAAAAGCATAATCACGCAATATTTCATACGTGAGTTTGGCACCGCGATGACCAGATGTGGGAGCATCATGGGCATGTTGAAGCATTAGACCTCGGAACTTGGTGGGTACTACCCACTGCTGGATGCCAGTTTTGGAGGTTCTAATTAACAAACCATCCTGTAATTTGAATTGTGATTTAGATTTTATTAAGATTCTCAGATCTTCTTTGCCAATACAATCATCTTTTGAGATGGGGTTGCTTTCAGGATCTTCTATGTGTTTATAGAAGATGCCTACAATGGGGTCTTCTTTTTGACTAGTGATCAGGTCCTCACTAGGAGAATCCTGACTCCATTGTACCAAGTTAGGCTCACTCTGTTGTTTTGCCTGGTTTCTGGTAATGGCTTCTACCTGAATTGCACCCATTAAGTGGTCAATATTAAGGAGTTCTCCAGTTATGGCTCCTTGTTTGGCTAATGAATCCGCAAGGTCATTGCCTTCCTTATCAGGACCTAAAACTCTGGAATGACCCTTGGTCTTTTTCCAGTGTATGGTTAAATCATTGGATACTACCAGATTATCAATCTTGCAGAACAATTTGCCATGCTTGACTGGTTTGTTATTGCTTTTCTGCATGCCATTTCTTTTCCAAGTTGGCAGGTATTCAACAAAACTGTCACGCACATAATTTGAGTCAGTTATGATCACAAATTCATGAATACCATGTTCAATAGCCATTTCAATGGTTTTGAAAACAGCAGTTAGTTCTGCAACTTGACTGGATCTTGGTCCAATGTTGAAACCTACAGATATATTTGAGAATCCATTTGCCCCAGTTATACCAATGCCAGCGACTAATCTGCGCTCATTATCAATAGTGGCATGGTAAGAACAACCATCAACATATACCCAAGGTAATGTTTGACAATGGTCCTCATTGTACATTTTATATGGGGAAAGCAATTGTTCTTCCAGAAAATCATCTTCTGATAATTCTTCCCCAGGATCTCTAGCAGTACAGTCGTGGAGCTCAGCAAGCCCTTGTGCGACTGGATTCTTTTTATTCTGCTTGTAGCGAATTTCTAAGGGCCAGCCTTGTAAGGAAAGAGTCCACGCTGTTATGCGGCTATTAGACAAATTCCCATCTCTTATTCTCTCACTTTGCAAATATAGCAAAGGTTGGTGGGCCGTTTCTACAATTATTTTCTCGCCCTGTATATAGCTGCAGAAATTTTGTAGAGCCCATACAGTAGATAAGAGGGCTTTTTCGCAATCGTTGAACCTTATTTCTACTGGGGATAGATTTTTACTCGCATAAGCAATGGCTTTGTTCAAATTATCATGCTTTTGGTATAAAACAGCACTCATGCTTATATCTGTGTAACCTGTCTCTAAGAAGAAAGGTTTACCACCTTCAGGGTACGCTAAGCAAGGTGCTTGAGTGAGTTTTCTCTTTAGCTCTCTGATGGCTGTCTCTTGAGACTCACTCCAGTGCCATTTCACATCTTTCTTTAGAAGAAGTAGTAGTGGTTTAGCTAATTCTGCATAATTATCAATGAATTTGCGAGAATAATTTGTCATACCCAGGAATGATCTCAATTCCTTTAAGTTAGTTGGGTTTTTAGAATTCACTATAGCTTCCACCTTTTTCTTTTGGGGATTTAATCCTTCAGAGGTAACTTCATATCCCAAGAAGTTTACACGAGTGCGGCACCATTGAGCTTTTTGCAGGGATAATTTGACACCTGCCCTTTTAAGTTGGCTGAGGACGTGTTTAAGCTCTGCGATGTGTTTTTCAAAGTCTGTGCTTTTGATTAAAACATCATCAACATAAGATAAGGTCCCCCTTTCCAGTGCGTCAGGCATAGCCTTATGCATGAATACAGCAAATTCATGTCCAGAATTTATGTATCCAAATGGAAGTCTCTGGAATGCATACTGAACCTTTTGGAAGGAGAATGCTAGCTTATATTGGTCCTCTTCATGTACCTTTATGGTCCAATATCCCTGTGCACAATCAATGGCAGTGAATATTTTGGATTCTTGCATTTGTGCTAGGCACTGGTCAATGTATGGTACAGGCCAGCCAGACATGTATACTCGTTTGTTTAGCTGTCTTAAGTCAGCACACAAACGCCATTGTCCATTGGGTTTAAGGACACCTAGAATAGGGTTATTATAAGAGCTGTGCACCTGTCTGATAATACCTCTTTCTTCCAAATTCCTTATGATCTCTGCAAGAGAATCATATGAGGCTAAGGGAAGTCTGTATTGTTTGACAAATACAGGTGGCGCATCGGGATCTGTTTGTATTCTTGCAATTTGCAAGTCTGTAGTACCACAGTCATAAGAATCCTTAGCGAAAATATCCTTGTATTCCATTAGGAGTTCTCGCAGCTGTTGGCGTTCGTCATCGCTGGAACAGCCATTAGCTAAGGATATTTGCTCTTCGACTATTTGCTGAAATCCTGGAAAGATTTCAGGCTGTCCTATTTCATATGCTTCTTCCAGTCTAGAGGTGAGATCCCCTTGATTATAGTTTACATTGCTCCCATGACTCTGGGTATTGGGATAATCTTGCTGTTTGATTGGCTGATCAAACACTAGAGAGGCTTCTTCAATTTTACAGATGCCTTCCTCTGAGCTGAAGGGATAAATAGACTGAACATTAAATAGACCCTCTGGCATAGATGCAAAGGATTGTTCTATTAATTGTTCTTCAGTTAGGTATCCTTCAGGTATTAGCCCAATTACATTATTCTGGAATCCAAAAGTGTAATAACTTGATTCCAGTGCATATCCTATGGTAGTTCCCTTGGATAAGGTTATATCCTGTGGGGTCATGTTATGTACAATAATATGTATTGGAATAGTTCCAATATTCACCATAGGAGTGTAAGTAACTGTGACACCCAGATTTTGTATTCTATGGGAGAGGCAAATCAGTGTTTCAGAAGTTTTTAATTTCTGACCTCTCTTTACCTGTAAGGGTAAAAGAAATTTATCAGCCCCAGCAGGAATTATAACATCGCTAGATACCTGCATATTCACAGCATATGGCAATTGCTGGTTTGATTTCAGGGCTGCATTTTCATCCTGAAATACTTCAGGGTCCCCCTTTAACCTGCTCCAGAGGCAAGAATTAATCAAATCTATTTGTATGGCATATCTATGTAAGATATCATTGCCAATGTATATTTGATTATGGGGAGTATTTAAAACTAAAAACAGGTGCTTCACTGACTTATTACCAATAGAGATAGATAATAAGCACTTAGCTGTGATGTTATAGCTTTCAGACCTGTCATCCAGGCCGTTGACACAGTGGTCTTGGGGAGAAAGATATTTAATCACTTTAGGTTCAGCTATCTGCGCTAATAAACCTTCGCTTATATAGCTAGCTTCCTGTTTTAAGTTTATTTTAGCATACTTGGTTTTTCCAAGGTCATGCACTTGTATAGGGATAAATAGATCCTCTTTAACTCTCTCAATCCCTGTGAGGTATTGAGCATGGTCTCCCCCTTTAGGGATTTTAGGATCCCCCTTGTGGAGTGATATGGTTAATATATCGCCATCTAGGGAGATATTCGCTATTTTTCCGGGCGAAATTTTAAAAGTATTACCATCAGAGCCACTAAAAGGAGTTTGATCATCTATTTGTAGAATAGTGATTTCAGGTACAGAGTTATTCCTGAAATGAATCTCCACAGCGTCTGGTTTCTCTTCCACCACGTGACAGCTATGTCGGGTGCGAGATATACCAGATTTTTCATAATTGATAGGCCGTTTAACTTGCGACCAAATTACATTATTTATGCAATCAATTATGGTGCTTAATCGTTTCAGGAGATCACTACCAATAATTAAACGATCAGTTGGCAGATCCACTATAATGACAGGGTGTCTTATGACCCTGTTCCCCAATTTAAATTTTAACCAGGCAGTACCGTAGACTTTTAGGGAGTCACCCCCAACACCTATTAGAGAACCGTCAAATTCTCTTATTTTGGGTTTGTGGGGTGTTAGCTCATTTAGCTGTGTGTAGTACCTGTGGGATAAGATAGTTGCCTGTGACCCAGTGTCAATTAATCCCCTGATAGGGTTGGAGACTGAATCTTGCAGCTCAACTAGTACATAATATCTTCCTTCAGTTTCTATCATTTCACACATAAAATTTGCATTCTTGTACATCTGTGGGCTTCGCCACGTTTTACCTGGATCCGCTGTGTCATTCGATGCAGAGGAAATTTCATACCTACCTGTTTCCCCTATGACAAGGTCAGCTGGGTTCTTGTGTACTGCATCTGTGGAAATAATGTTAAGAGAACACTGCAGAGGAAAAGTTTGGTTAATTTTTCCCGGCTGATGTCGCTCATTGTCACAGCTAATTTGTCCGTTTCCGGTCTGTGGGGAGATAACATGATTAGTATCATTGATATTTATTACTACATTTTGTATATCTCTCCCCTCCCCTTCAGGTGATACTGCAGTATTTATGACTGTGCCTGTGGTCCACTGCTGACCACTGGCTGTACCCCTAAAAAAGTATTGTTCGGTTGCTGAGCCGTAGATTTTTGACTCATATTAGCGATTTGTTCGCTCAACCGATTTAATTGGGTAAACAGCATATCTACCTGATTGTACAAGTTACCTCTACCCCTGGGCCTATCTCTTGGTGCCCCATTGTACTGATTCCTGGACCATTGGGTTACCTCAGAATCAGGGCCACTATTTCTATTCTGGCGTGGTTGCCCCTGGGGTTCAGCTTGTTCAGCATTAGTACTTTGGGGAGCATTATATACCTGGGGTGTCTGGTTACCCTGAGAATATCTTCGCCGTCTATTGTATCTACCCTTGCGCGGATACGAATTATTTGGTGAGTATTCTCTTCGTGAGTAATTATTCACCTGATTATGTCCCCCACTTTGGTTATAGTCTCCCTGCGCCTCAACCTGTGTAGGGGGAGGGGCAGAATTAAACCTCTGTGGAGATGGCCTGTTTTGACTGGCCACCTCTGCATAAGTCCTCTTGTTAGACTCCAAATTGAGGGGGCTAGGTGACACCCTAGTTTCTGCCACAATTTTGGGTTTTGACTCCTTTTTAACCCCCTGCTCACTGGACTGCTGAATAGAGTATAACTTCGTACTCTCTTTGATCAGCCATTCCAATGAGCAGTCCTCATCAAAATCTCTAGTTAAGTTGATTTTGATGGGTGTAGGCAATGCTTCAAAAAATAAATTTACAAATTCTGAGCCATCAAATCTGGGATTATCTTCAGCCATACTGTACGCATTTTTCAATACAGAAAGGAATTCGACTGGACTCTGATTTGCACGACACTTTAAACCATATACCGCTATTTTTGCGGCAGTTTTAGTGCGATATTGCCCGAATTCTTTTCTGCATTGTTGTTTTACCCCATTCCAGGAATGAATATTCATATCCTTTAGTGAAACAAAGAATTTGTGATGCCTACTGTCAAATACCCAAGGCAGAAATTCAATTTTCAATTTCTCACTTGTAACATTCATTATAGCTAACGCATTTTCAAAAGCCTGTAAATGATCAATTACAGATGTTGTTCCCTTATTGGAGAATATAGGTACTGCGCGTTGTACAAAGGTGATTATTTTATGGGAATCATAGACTTTATCAGACTTATTTTGGGATTCTCTGTTAGAGTTTCCCTCCCCCGCATCAGCTGCGCTACAGCTGTCCTCTGGATTTACATCCTGAGGGGATTGTCTATTTGGGAAATCTACTTCTGACCCGTTAGGGGTCATTTGTCTATGTTGTTCTATATATTTTCGTACCTCGTCCCTGACGCGTTCGCTAAAGGAGTTAGCATTATCTGTATTATTCTCATTGCTAATATAGGGGTTTTCATTATGGCGATATGACCTTTTTAAATCGCTTAGTTCTCTCTGGCTTTGCGCAAGCTGTTTATTTAAATCTTGTATCTGCGCGATTAAGTCCATATTGTGCTTATCTAAGGTGGCTAGGTTTTGGGCAAATTCATCCATTTTATTTTTGGCTATTTTTAAACCCTCTTCGCGTCTGCGCGAGGAACGAATACTATTTTCTAGCTCCTGTATTTGCAATCGTTTGTCTGTGACACAAAACGACATTTCGTCAATTATGCATATAAAAAGGGGCCAAGATTTTAGTATTAGTTCTTCTCGCTTTTTGGGATCTTTGCATTGATTAATCATTAATAATTCCTGGAAGAATTCATTCTCCTCATTCCACATATTATTATTAACGGTAATATTTTTAGCCCTAGTTTCAAGCATATCCACAAAATCATTTAGTTCACCAGCAATATTTAACTTCCCTTTAATGTAACTTAAGATATCTTTCTTAAGGACCTGACCTTTAGTAATGGGTATTGTAATGGGACCAATTTCATTGCTATGTATAGAATTAAGTGAGTCACTTCTGGCTACAGACATTATTATATTGGTTTAGTACTTAGTTAAACTAAAACGCTAATACAATTTTTCCAATAAAAAGAGAGAAGGAAAAATTTTATATTTCAAAAAAATATTATTAATTTTGAAATATGAAAAATTAATATTCCGAAATATGAAAAATTAATATTTTTGATTAACTTTGAAAATATGAAAAATCAATATTTTTGATTAATTCTGAAATATGAAAAATTAATATTTTTATTAATTTTTCAAAATTAATCTTTAATAATATTTCAAGATTTTAATGTCAATCTCGAAATATGAAAATTAATATTTCAACCTTTCAAAAAAAATTATTTCTTCAAAATATTAATATCGAAATATGATTTTTTTTTTTTTTTCTCTTTTATAATAATTTCTATTTACTTACAAATATATTATATCAATTATGATGGATATTATTAAATCTCATGCAAAGTGCCTCCAATTATTATGTCAGTATATTTATGAAAATCTCAGCAGTGCCTCCAATTATTATGTCAGTATATTTATGAAAATCTTAGTAGTGCTATCCAAATAATATATATAAGTTTATGGCAGGGTTATAAACACAATACAAAGAAATAGAAACCCTTATCAACCATGCACCTACTAGACCATACAATTAATATAAATATCTGAATTCTTTTATTTAGTTAATATCCATAAACATATTGAAGTATATTTGCAATAAAAGGAAATGAAACAAAATTTATATGCGTTAAAACCAACTCTTAAGATATGCTATCCTTCTTACAAAACCCAGAAAGATATACCTTCACAATTCAGCCTTTTATTTATTTAACACAATGGGACTAAAAACCTTTAACATCCAAGCAATACAATTCTAAACAGTGTTTATAAAACAATAGGATAATATATATATTCTGCTATTTAACTGCAATTTATCCTAATACAAAATTAACTGACAATATCAGAACTTGCATAGATGAGTTACTTGGTCAATCAGATACAGATTTAAACAATATATATATATATATATATATATATATATATATATATATATATATATAGGCTGTGAAATGCTAACTAAAACACACTGTTTCTTTAAATCTATTAAATACAAATTGACTATGCATATAACTTATCTTATAATAAAACTTTTATATACATCACCAAATAACAGCAATCCAGTTCCCAGTTTTTGCAACGGATCCAATTTCACACCTCATATAAAATAAGTGTAATTTCAATGGAATAGGAGAAATATGGCCCACTTTGTTTTCGTAGTTTGACTGTGTCCCACGCAAAACAGTTTCAGTCAGTTCAAAAACTCTCTAGACCAGTGTCCCTCCTTCCTTCTTTATACAGCTTATTATTGTAATCATTGGTGTGAAATATGGGTGGCCCTTCAAAACCTTGTCCCTCTATTGGATAACTGGATATTCCATTTCCAACAGCCAAAAATCTTTCTGGCTGTAGTTCTCTCGTGGCAACACCGGGTGGCAGCATTATAATTAGACAGTACAAATAAATGCAGCATGACAAAGAAATACAGTTATACATTAAAACATCTTTCTTTAAAATGTATAATAACTGCCATAATGTCTTGCACCAGTCTTTCCCAATATCAATTATAGGTGAAGCGGCATCAGATTAATTTCCTGATCGTTTTGATATGAGACATCACATATATCTAACATTATATTAAAATAATTTAACACTGTTAATTATTAGCTTAAAATGCATTATAATTGTATCAGTATTCTGGCATTTCTTTGCAAATAACAGCTTATTTTTATATCTCCAGATTAGTAGTATTTAAAACTCCTGATATACTGCATTCACCCAGATGTAGTATGTAATATTTCTGTGTATTTCTTCCTGAATACATAAATCCTGTTTATGTAGATCTGAAATAAAAATAAATGTTAATGATCACTTCTCTTCAGGTCCATAAACATCTATTCATGTTCTTAAACACACAGAGGCTAAGTAAGATCTTTTGTGTTTTCAAAACATATATATCATTTCTATGTATATCTGAATTTATTTCCTATATAAATATCCCCTGCAGCAATCATCCACCTAATACAATGTGCTTAATTTTAATATATATATATCATGAATCATTCCAAACATACATGGAAAACTGGCATTGTTCCCCTTGCAAAATGTATTTAATTTTATTTGTGTCACCTTCCCCCATGAGGGGGTTTTGCAGTACTTCTTCAAATAGAGATTCAGTGAGATAGAACTGTTGTATCACACGTGTCAAATTCCAAAGGGGTCCTTGAACACATTCTTTTCTCACCTCACCAAATGTTCTGAAGTTATAAAAATCTGCATATATAGTCAAATGAATAGGGTCACTGAGCTATTTCCTTTAGAAAAGAAATGTTTGTGTGTTTTACACTACAGGGGTCATGCTTCAAAAAGGCTCTACTGATCGTCAATCCTGATAGACGTGTATTAGAAGCTGTGTTCAACAAACTCATGTTCAATTAATCCTGAGGTCTCATCTAACATATACAGTGTATAAAATATACATATATATATATATATATATATATATATATGTACACATATGTAATATTCATCATAATATTCATATACTCTGACAGTTAGTTAGGGCTTTTTTGGAGTGTGTTTTTTTTTTTTTTTTTTTAAAGAATAGGGTTTTTATTTTTACTTTTTAAGTTAGATTTTGTTTTATATATATAATTTTATCTAGTTATATAATTTTATTTATAAATACTTAGAATATATTCCCTTATGTAGAACATTGGAATGTGGGCTTTCACTGGTAAAGCAGAGGCTATTTTTTATAGCTGTGGATTCTGGACAGTTCTGTTTATCCTTAGCTTTGTTTCTGGCAGGAATGGATTCAAATAAGTTATATATTCAGCTTGAATGATAAAGTTAATAAAAATCTAGTCTTGTACTCTGCAACTGTAGGGTTTTGTCTTTTTTCCTTTAATTTGTTCCTAATTATCAATTTTACCTGCTGGAGTGTATTGAATTATTTACAAAAGGCTCATTTACCTTTATTTTGTCATTTGAAATTGCTGTTTTCCTCCTGAAACCTTCACCTATATTGAAAATGTAATGACTGGAGTGTTAGCAATAGACCGCAATGTAAAGGAACTTTTCAGAGCCTTTTTTTTCTAACACCTCACACCAGCCAACCTTAAAACCCTTATAACGGCTTATTGCATTCATTTTAATAAAAAATAAAGATGCTACTATCTTTATTTAAAAAAACAAACAGTATATTACACTGTATTTTGGGGGCATTTGGTGGACATTTATAAAATTAACCAGAGGTCTTTTCTCTGGTTACTTTTATAATAAGTGCTAATTTCTACCGCAAGCTTGCGTTAGCAATAACCAGTCACTTGTAATTGCTGGTTATTTATCCCACGCCCGCAAACGGGAAAATTTTCCCATTTGTGGGCGCGCAATAAATTACTGCCCTCTTGTAATCTAGCACTTTATATATAGATCTTTTGCATTTTTAAAGGATTGTGATCAACTCCTATATTTGTTACAGCAGAACTGGCTTGAATAATGGACAAGCCATTTATTTTTATGAGAATTCACACACTTTTATAAATAAAACTATATATTTTTGTTTTCATAATGCTAGATGATATTATCCCATTAATTATATGTGTATGTCCTTACATTGCTGAAATGTTTGTGAAAACAAACAAACTAATATTATATGACATGTGTAATGTTTATGTAGTATTCTAAATCAGTGTTCTCCCCAAGACCTTTTTAATGGGCGCACTACCCCACTGATTTTACTGACCACCTGGCTAAAATTGAAGTCAATATTGAGCTAAAATTAGCTAATATTCAAATAGTTCAATGTTTATTGCACAGATTATCATTAAATAATTGTATGTTAAATTATGCAATTAATTTGTGCCTTGGATAACAGAAAATATTATCATTTTAATTTACAAAGTATTGCACTGCCCCCACCCTGCTACTTAAAGTGAAGGTACATTTTCATGAATGAGTGCCCTGTTTTTAAAAATACTATTAAAAACAGGGGCACTTTCA
The DNA here is from genome assembly GCF_027579735.1 of Bombina bombina. Classification (NCBI taxonomy): domain Eukaryota; kingdom Metazoa; phylum Chordata; class Amphibia; order Anura; family Bombinatoridae; genus Bombina; species Bombina bombina. The sequence goes on from NC_069504.1 coordinate 650,732,097, forward strand.
TTCATGAAACTTTACATTGCAACAGTTTTGTTAAAATACTTCTTCCAAGCCAGCGATCCCCCGCCCACAGATCCTCTGTACTTACGTAAGCAATGACAAATCCGGTTTCCTCCAATCATGGTTTCCCCCCCCAGAGCAAACATTTCCTGAGGCCACGCCGTGATTGGAGGAAGCCAGTTTCATCATTGCTGTGCTAAGTACAGCATGAGAAGCGGGCGGGGGATCGCTGGTCCGGCTTGGAAGAAGAAAAAGGTATTTTAGCAAAATCGCTGCAATGTAAACGTTCATGAATGAAAGTGCCACTGTTTTTAATAGTATTTTTAAAAACCGGGCACTCATTTATGAAAATTTACCTTCACTTTAACAATGCAACCCGGCTCATTTTCTATGGAGAGGAGAACACTGTAAATGTTTAGTCTATGTACATATATTGTGGCGGAAAAATACTTCTGTACATTATTTATGTTCTAGTATAGACTATTATGACAGAGTGGTCTACATATTAATTAAATATGAAACCGAAAAAAAATATTTTGTGATTCAGACAGATCATACCATTTTAAAATAAGTTTACAATTTACTTTTATTATAACATTTGCTTTGTTCCCATGATATTCTGTTTTGAAGAGATACCTAGGTAGGCATCTAGAGCACTAAATGGCAGAAAATATTGCTGCCATATAGTGCTCTTGCAAATGGATTACGTTCTTGCAAAACTGCTGCCATATAGTGCTCCAGAAATGGGGCAGATTCTAAGCACCTGTCCCTGCTTTTCAACAAAAGATAGCAAGAGAAAGAAAAACATTTATAATAGACGTAAATTAGAAAGTTGTTTAAAATTGTATGCTCTATCTCACTGATTTTCAAACCTGTCCTCAGGCCTCCCCAACAGGCCAGATTTTGAGGATATCTGAACTAGGGGAAATAATTATCTGATTAGTAAAAATGGTTCTTTTACCTGCTCTCACCCAAGGTTATCCTGAAATTCTAGCCTGTTAGGGAGACCTGAGGACAGGTTTGAGAATCAGTGCTTTATCTGAATCATAAAAGAAACAAATTGGGTTTATTATCCTTTTAATAGTAGCAGTCTGGGCATAAGGGCATTGATTAAATAAACTGTATAATCAGGTCACTACATTTGGTATGAACAAGCTGCTGAATCATTGCATACGTCCTATGTCAGAATAAATGCAGTCCCTGCCTCACTAGATATATCATGAAATGAGGCAATTGTCTAGATTAATAAACACTCATAAGGCTACTGAGGGGTGAAGGCGAGATCATTTTCTAAATTCATTGTGCACTACAGATTCGTTACTGAGCGTTTCAGCCATAGTTGCGTGAGATGCCCAATGCATGCTATTTCGCATATGAAATGAGAGCCGCTTGCAAAGTGATAAAACAGTAAAGACAACTGCAGTAACCTTGGAAACAGTTAATGTAAATGTTTGTAAAATGAAATATTTACACATCTTTTATGGTAGGGTTCTTCAAATTCACACACCATACTACACACTCTCATACAACACACACACCACACTACACACTCTCATACACACACACACACCACACTACACACTCTCATACACACACACACCACACTACACACTCTCATACACACACACACACCACACTACACACTCTCATACACACACACACCACACTACACACTCTCATACACACACACACCACACTACACACTCTCATACACACACACACCACACTACACACTCTCATACACACACACACCACACTACACACTCTCATACACACACACACCACACTACACACTCTCATACAACACACACACCACACTACACACTCTCATACAACACACACACACCACACTACACACTCTCATACAACACACACACCACACTACACACTCTCATACAACACACACACCACACTACACACTCATACACACACACACCACACTACACACTCTCATACACACACACACCACACTACACACTCTCATACAACACACACACCACACTACACACTCTCATACAACACACACACACCACACTACACACTCTCATACACACACACACACCACACTACACACTCTCATACAACACACACACACCACACTACACACTCTCATACAACACACACACACCACACTACACACTCTCATACATACACACACACACACCACACTACACACTCTCATACAACACACACACACCACACTACACACTCTCATACACACACACCACACTACACACTCTCATACAACACACACACACACCACACTACACACTCTCATACACACACACACCACAATACACACTCTCATACAACACACACACCACACTACACACTCTCATACAACACACACACACCACACTACACACTCTCATACACACACACACCACACTACACACTCATACACACACACACCACACTACACACTCTCATACACACACACACACACCACTACACACTCTCATACAACACACACACCACACTACACACTCTCATACAACACACACACACCACACTACACACTCTCATACACACACACACCACACTACACACTCTCATACAACACACACACACACACTACACACTCTCATACACACACACACCACACTACACACTCTCATACAACACACACCACACTACACACTCATACAACACACACACACACCACACTACACACTCTCATACACACACACCACACTACACACTCTCATACAACACACACACCACACTACACACTCATACAACACACACACACCACACTACACACTCTCATACACACACACACCACACTACACACTCTCATACAACACACACACCACACTACACACTCATACAACACACACACACCACACTACACACTCTCATACACACACCACACTACACACTCTCATACAACACACACACCACACTACACACTCATACAACACACACACCACACTACACACTCTCATACAACACACACACCACACTACACACTCTCATACAACACACACACACACACCATACTACACACTCTCATACACACACACACCACACTACACACTCTCATACACACACACACCACACTACACACTCTCATACAACACACACACCACACTACACACTCATACAACACACACACACCACACTACACACTCTCATACACACACACCACACTACACACTCTCATACAACACACACACCACACTACACACTCTCATACAACACACACACACCACACTACACACTCTCATACACACACACACCACACTACACACTCTCATACAACACACACACACACACCACTACACACTCTCATACACACACACACCACACTACACACTCTCATACAACACACACACCACACTACACACTCATACAACACACACACACCACACTACACACTCTCATACACACACACACCACACTACACACTATCATACAACACACACACCACACTACACACTCATACAACACACACACACCACACTACACACTCTCATACACACACACACCACACTACACACTCTCATACAACACACACACCACACTACACACTCATACAACACACACACACCACACTACACACTCTCATACAACACACACACCACACTACACACTCTCATACAACACACACACACACACCATACTACACACTCTCATACACACACACACACCACACTACACACTCTCATACACACACACACCACACTACACACTCTCATACAACACACACACCACACTACACACTCTCATACACACACACACCACACTACACACTCTCATACAACACACACACCACACTACACACTCATACAACACACACACACCACACTACACACTCTCATACAACACACACACCACACTACACACTCTCATACAACACACACACACACACCACACTACACACTCTCATACAACACACACACACCACACTACACACTCTCATACACACACACACCACACTACACACTCATACACACACACACCACACTACACACTCTCATACACACACACACCACACTACACACTCTCATACAACACACACACCACACTACACACTCTCATACAACACACACACACCACACTACACACTCTCATACACACACACACCACACTACACACTCTCATACAACACACACACACACACTACACACTCTCATACACACACACACCACACTACACACTCTCATACAACACACACCACACTACACACTCATACAACACACACACACACCACACTACACACTCTCATACACACACACCACACTACACACTCTCATACAACACACACACCACACTACACACTCATACAACACACACACACCACACTACACACTCTCATACACACACACACCACACTACACACTCTCATACAACACACACACCACACTACACACTCATACAACACACACACACCACACTACACACTCTCATACACACACACACCACACTACACACTCTCATACAACACACACACCACACTACACACTCATACAACACACACACCACACTACACACTCTCATACAACACACACACCACACTACACACTCTCATACAACACACACACACACACCATACTACACACTCTCATACACACACACACCACACTACACACTCTCATACACACACACACCACACTACACACTCTCATACAACACACACACCACACTACACACTCATACAACACACACACACCACACTACACACTCTCATACACACACACACCACACTACACACTCTCATACAACACACACACCACACTACACACTCTCATACAACACACACACACACCACACTACACACTCTCATACACACACACACCACACAACACACTCTCATACAACACACACACACACACCACTACACACTCTCATACACACACACACCACACTACACACTCTCATACAACACACACACCACACTACACACTCATACAACACACACACACCACACTACACACTCTCATACACACACACACCACACTACACACTATCATACAACACACACACCACACTACACACTCATACAACACACACACACCACACTACACACTCTCATACACACACACACCACACTACACACTCTCATACAACACACACACCACACTACACACTCATACAACACACACACACCACACTACACACTCTCATACAACACACACACCACACTACACACTCTCATACAACACACACACACACACCATACTACACACTCTCATACACACACACACACCACACTACACACTCTCATACACACACACACCACACTACACACTCTCATACAACACACACACCACACTACACACTCATACAACACACACACACCACACTACACACTCTCATACACACACACACCACACTACACACTCTCATACAACACACACACCACACTACACACTCATACAACACACACACACCACACTACACACTCTCATACACACACACACCACACTACACACTCTCATACAACACACACACCACACTACACACTCATACAACACACACACACCACACTACACACTCTCATACAACACACACACCACACTACACACTCTCATACAACACACACACCACACTACACACTCATACAACACACACACACCACACTACACACTCTCATACAACACACACACCACACTACACACTCTCATACACACACACCACACTACACACTCTCATACACACACACCACACTACACACTCTCATACAACACACACACCACACTACACACTCTCATACACACACACACCACACTACACACTCTCATACAACACACACACCACAATACACACTCTCATACAACACACACACCACACTACACACTCTCATACAACACACACACCACAATACACACTCTCATATACACACACACACACCACACTACACACTCTCATACACACACACACCACACTACACACTCTCATACAACACACACACCACACTACACACTCTCATACAACACACACACCACACTACACACTCTCATACAACACACACACCACACTACACACTCTCATACACACACACACCACACTACACACTCTCATACACACACACACCACACTACACACTCTCATACACACACACCACACTACACACTCTCATACAACACACACACCACACTACACAGTCTCATACACACAGACACCACACTACACACTCTCATACAACATACACACCACAATACACACTCTCATACAACACACACACCACACTACACACTCTCATACACACACACACCACACTACACACTCTCATACACACACACACCACAATACACACTCTCATACAACACACACACCACACTACACACTCTCATACAACACACACACCACACTACACACTCTCATACACACACACACCACAATACACACTCTCATGCAACACACACACCACACTACACACTCTCATACAACACACACACCACACTACACACTCTCATACACACACACACCACAATACACACTCTCATACAACACACACACCACACTACACACTCTCATACAACACACACACCACACTACACACTCTCATACAACACACACACACCACACTACACACTCTCATACAACACACACACCACACTACACACTCTCATACAACACACACACGCCACACTACACACTCTCATACAACACACACACACCACACTACACACTCTCATACAACACACACACACCACACTACACACTCTCATACAACACACACACCACACTACACACTCTCATACAACACACACACCACACTACACACTCTCATACAACACACACACACCACACTACACACTCTCATACAACACACACACACCACACTACACACTCTCATACAACACACACACCACACTACACACTCTCATACAACACACACACCATACTACACACTCTCATACAACACACACACCACACTACACACTCATACAACACACACACCACACTACACACTCTCATACAACACACACACACCACAATACACACTCTCATACAACACACACACCATACTACACACTCTAATACAACACACACACACCACAATACACACTCTCATACAACACACACACCACACTACACACTCTCATACAACACACACACCACACTACACACTCTCATACAACACACACACCACAATACACACTCTCATACAACACACACACCACACTACACACTCTCATACAACACACACACCACACTACACACTCTCATACAACACACACACCATACTACACACTCTCATACAACACACACACCACAATACACACTCTCATACAACACACACACCACACTACACACTCTCATACAACACACACACCACAATACACACTCTCATACAACACACACACCATACTACACACTCTCATACAACACACACACCATAATACACACTCTCATACAACACACACACCATACTACACACTCTAATACAACACACACACCACAATACACACTCTCATACAACACACACACCACACTACACACTCTCATACAACACACACACCACAATACACACTCTCATACAACACACACACCACACTACACACTCTCATACAACACACACACCACAATACACACTCTCATACAACACACACACCACACTACACACTCTCATACAACACACACACCACAATACACACTCTCATACAACACACACACCATACTACACACTCTCATACAACACACACACCATAATACACACTCTCATACAACACACACACCACAATACACACTCTCATACAACACACACACACACCATACTACACACTCTCATACAACACACAAACACACCATACTACACACTCTCATACAACACACACACACCATACTACACACTCTCATACAACACACACACCACACTACACACTCTCATACAACACACACACACACACCATACTACACACTCTCATACAACACACACACACACCATACTACACACTCTCATACAACACACACACCACACTACACACTCTCATACAACACACACACCACACTACACACTCTCATACAATGCACACACCACACTACACACTCTCATACAACACACACACCACAATACACATTCTCATACAATGCACACACCACACTACACACTCTCATACAACACACACCACACTACACACTCGCATACAACACACACACCACGCTACACACTCTCATACAACACACACACCACACTACACACTCTCATACAATGCACACACACCACACTACACACTCTCATACAATGCACACACCACACTACACACTCTCATACAACACACACATCACACTACACACTCTCATACAACACACGCGCCACACCACACCCTCTCATACAACATACACACACCACACTACACACTCTCATACAACACACACACCACACCCTCTCATACAACATACACACACCACACTACACACACTCATACTATGCAAACACCACACTACACACTCTCATACAACACACACCACACACTCATACAACACACACACACCACACTACACACTCTCATACAACACACACACACCACACTACACACTCTCATACAACACACACACACCACACTACACACTCATACAACACACACACCACCCTACACACTCATACAACACACACACACCACACTACACACTCATACAACACACACACACCACACTACACACTCATACAACACACACACACCACACTACACACTCATACAACACACACACACACCACACTACACACAAACACACCACACCTCACACTCTCATACAACACACACACACCACACTACACACTCTCATACAATGCACACACCATACTACACTCTCATACAACACACACACCACACTACACACTCTCTTACAACACACACACACCACACTACACTCATACAACACACACACACCACACTACACTCATACAACACACACACACCACACTACACACTCTCATACAATGCACACACCATATTACACACTCTCATACAACACACACACCACACTACACACTCATACACACACACACCACACTACACACTCTCATACACACACACACCACACTACACACTCTCATACAACACACACACCACACTACACACTCTCATACAACACACACACACCACACTACACACTCTCATACAACACACACACCACACTACACACTCTCATACAACACACACACCACACTACACACTCATACACACACACACCACACTACACACTCTCATACACACACACACCACACTACACACTCTCATACAACACACACACCACACTACACACTCTCATACAACACACACACACCACACTACACACTCTCATACACACACACACACCACACTACACACTCTCATACAACACACACACACCACACTACACACTCTCATACAACACACACACACACCACACTACACACTCTCATACACACACACACACCACACTACACACTCTCATACAACACACACACACCACACTACACACTCTCATACAACACACACACACCACACTACACACTCTCATACACACACACACCACACTACACACTCTCATACAACACACACACACACCACACTACACACTCTCATACACACACACACCACACTACACACTCATACACACACACACCACAATACACACTCTCATACAACACACACACCACACTACACACTCTCATACAACACACACACACCACACCACACTACACACTCTCATACACACACACACCACACTACACACTCATACACACACACACCACACTACACACTCTCATACACACACACACACCACACTACACACTCTCATACAACACACACACCACACTACACACTCTCATACAACACACACACACCACACTACACACTCTCATACACACACACACCACACTACACACTCTCATACAACACACACACACACTACACACTCTCATACACACACACACCACACTACACACTCTCATACAACACACACCACACTACACACTCATACAACACACACACACACCACACTACACACTCTCATACACACACACCACACTACACACTCTCATACAACACACACACCACACTACACACTCATACAACACACACACACCACACTACACACTCTCATACACACACACACCACACTACACACTCTCATACAACACACACACCACACTACACACTCATACAACACACACACACCACACTACACACTCTCATACACACACACACCACACTACACACTCTCATACAACACACACACCACACTACACACTCATACAACACACACACACCACACTACACACTCTCATACAACACACACACCACACTACACACTCTCATACAACACACACACACACCATACTACACACTCTCATACACACACACACACCACACTACACACTCTCATACACACACACACCACACTACACACTCTCATACAACACACACACCACACTACACACTCATACAACACACACACACCACACTACACACTCTCATACACACACACACCACACTACACACTCTCATACAACACACACACCACACTACACACTCTCATACAACACACACACACACCACACTACACACTCTCATACCCACACACACCACACTACACACTCTCATACAACACACACACACACCACACAACACACACTCTCATACACACAAACACCACACTACACACTCTCATACAACACACACACCACACTACACACTCATACAACACACACACACCACACTACACACTCTCATACACACACACACCACACTACACACTCTCATACAACACACACACCACACTACACACTCATACAACACACACACACCACACTACACACTCTCATACACACACACACCACACTACAAACTCTCATACACACACACACCACACTACACACTCTCATACACACACACACCACACTACAAACTCTCATACAACACACACACCACACTACACACTCATACAACACACACACACCACACTACACACTCTCATACAACACACACACCACACTACACACTCTCATACAACACACACACACACACACACCATACTACACACTCTCATACACACACACACACCACACTACACACTCTCATACACACACACACCACACTACACACTCTCATACAACACACACACCACACTACACACTCATACAACACACACACACCACACTACACACTCTCATACACACACACACCACACTACACACTCTCATACAACACACACACCACACTACACACTCATACAACACACACACACCACACTACACACTCTCATACACACACACCACACTACACACTCATACAACACACACACCACACTACACACTCATACAACACACACACACCACACTACACACTCTCATACACACACACACCACACTACACACTCTCATACAACACACACACCACACTACACACTCATACAACACACACACACCACACTACACACTCTCATACAACACACACACCACACTACACACTCTCATACACACACACACCACACTACACACTCTCATACACACACACACCACACTACACACTCTCATACACACACACCACACTACACACTCTCATACAACACACACACCACACTACACACTCTCATACACACACACACACCACACTACACACTCTCATACACACACACACCACACTACACACTCTCATACAACACACACACCACAATACACACTCTCATACAACACACACACCACACTACACACTCTCATACAACACACACACCACAATACACACTCTCATACACACACACACCACACTACACACTCTCATACACACACACACCACACTACACACTCTCATACACACACACACCACACTACACACTCTCATACAACACACACACCACACTACACACTCTCATACAACACACACACCACACTACACACTCATACAACACACACACCACACTACACACTCTCATACAACACACACACCACACTACACACTCTCATACACACACACACCACACTACACACTCTCATACACACACACACCACACTACACACTCTCATACAACACACACACCACACTACACACTCTCATACACACACACACCACACTACACACTCTCATACAACATACACACCACAATACACACTCTCATACAACACACACACCACACTACACACTCTCATACACACACACACCACACTACACACTCTCATACACACACACACCACAATACACACTCTCATACAACACACACACCACACTACACACTCTCATACAACACACACACCACACTACACACTCTCATACACACACACACCACAATACACACTCTCATGCAACACACACACCACACTACACACTCTCATACAACACACACACCACACTACACACTCTCATACACACACACACCACAATACACACTCTCATACAACACACACACCACACTACACACTCTCATACAACACACACACCACACTACACACTCTCATACAACACACACACACCACACTACACACTCTCATACAACACACACACCACACTACACACTCTCATACAACACACACACGCCACACTACACACTCTCATACAACACACACACACCACACTACACACTCTCATACAACACACACACACCACACTACACACTCTCATACAACACACACACCACACTACACACTCTCATACAACACACACACCACACTACACACTCTCATACAACACACACACCACACTACACACTCTCATACAACACACACACACCACACTACACACTCTCATACAACACACACACACCACACTACACACTCTCATACAACACACACACCACACTACACACTCTCATACAACACACACACCACACTACACACTCTCATACAACACACACACCACACTACACACTCTCATACAACACACACACCATACTACACACTCTCATACAACACACACACCACACTACACACTCTCATACAACACACACACACCACAATACACACTCTCATACAACACACACACCATACTACACACTCTAATACAACACACACACCACAATACACACTCTCATACAACACACACACCACACTACACACTCTCATACAACACACACACCACACTACACACTCTCATACAACACACACACCACAATACACACTCTCATACAACACACACACCACACTACACACTCTCATACAACACACACACCACACTACACACTCTCATACAACACACACACCATACTACACACTCTCATACAACACACACACCACAATACACACTCTCATACAACACACACACCACACTACACACTCTCATACAACACACACACCACAATACACACTCTCATACAACACACACACCATACTACACACTCTCATACAACACACACACCATAATACACACTCTCATACAACACACACACCATACTACACACTCTAATACAACACACACACCACAATACACACTCTCATACAACACACACACCACACTACACACTCTCATACAACACACACACCACAATACACACTCTCATACAACACACACACCACACTACACACTCTCATACAACACACACACCACAATACACACTCTCATACAACACACACACCACACTACACACTCTCATACAACACACACACCACAATACACACTCTCATACAACACACACACCATACTACACACTCTCATACAACACACACACCATAATACACACTCTCATACAACACACACACCACAATACACACTCTCATACAACACACACACACACACACCATACTACACACTCTCATACAACACACAAACACACCATACTACACACTCTCATACAACACACACACACCATACTACACACTCTCATACAACACACACACCACACTACACACTCTCATACAACACACACACACACACCATACTACACACTCTCATACAACACACACACACACCATACTACACACTCTCATACAACACACACACCACACTACACACTCTCATACAACACACACACCACACTACACACTCTCATACAATGCACACACCACACTACACACTCTCATACAACACACACACCACAATACACATTCTCATACAATGCACACACCACACTACACACTCTCATACAACACACACCACACTACACACTCGCATACAACACACACACCACGCTACACACTCTCATACAACACACACACCACACTACACACTCTCATACAATGCACACACACCACACTACACACTCTCATACAATGCACACACCACACTACACACTCTCATACAACACACACATCACACTACACACTCTCATACAACACACGCGCCACACCACACCCTCTCATACAACATACACACACCACACTACACACTCTCATACAACACACACACCACACCCTCTCATACAACATACACACACCACACTACACACACTCATACTATGCAAACACCACACTACACACTCTCATACAACGCACACCACACACTCATACAACACACACACACCACACAACACACTCTCATACAACACACACACACCACACTACACACTCTCATACAACACACACACACCACACTACACACTCATACAACACACACACCACCTTACACACTCATACAACACACACACCACCCTACACACTCATACAACACACACACACCACACTACACACTCATACAACACACACACACACCACTACACACTCATACAACACACACACACCACACTACACACTCATACAACACACACACACACCACACTACACACTCATACAACACACAAACACACCACACCTCACACTCTCATACAACACACACACACCACACTACACACTCTCATACAATGCACACACCATACTACACTCTCATACAACACACACACCACACTACACACTCTCTTACAACACACACACACCACACTACACTCATACAACACACACACACCACACTACACTCATACAACACACACACACCACACTACACACTCTCATACAACACACACACCACAATACACACTCTCATACAACACACACACCACACTACACACTCTCATACAACACACACACCACAATACACACTCTCATACAACACACACACCATACTACACACTCTCATACAACACACACACCATAATACACACTCTCATACAACACACACACCACAATACACACTCTCATACAACACACACACACACACCATACTACACACTCTCATACAACACACAAACACACCATACTACACACTCTCATACAACACACACACACCATACTACACACTCTCATACAACACACACACCACACTACACACTCTCATACAACACACACACACACACCATACTACACACTCTCATACAACACACACACACACCATACTACACACTCTCATACAACACACACACCACACTACACACTCTCATACAACACACACACCACACTACACACTCTCATACAATGCACACACCACACTACACACTCTCATACAACACACACACCACAATACACATTCTCATACAATGCACACACCACACTACACACTCTCATACAACACACACCACACTACACACTCGCATACAACACACACACCACGCTACACACTCTCATACAACACACACACCACACTACACACTCTCATACAATGCACACACACCACACTACACACTCTCATACAATGCACACACCACACTACACACTCTCATACAACACACACATCACACTACACACTCTCATACAACACACGCGCCACACCACACCCTCTCATACAACATACACACACCACACTACACACTCTCATACAACACACACACCACACCCTCTCATACAACATACACACACCACACTACACACACTCATACTATGCAAACACCACACTACACACTCTCATACAACGCACACCACACACTCATACAACACACACACACCACACTACACACTCTCATACAACACACACACACCACACTACACACTCTCATACAACACACACACACCACACTACACACTCATACAACACACACACCACCCTACACACTCATACAACACACACACCACCCTACACACTCATACAACACACACACACCACACTACACACTCATACAACACACACACACACCACTACACACTCATACAACACACACACACCACACTACACACTCATACAACACACACACACACCACACTACACACTCATACAACACACAAACACACCACACCTCACACTCTCATACAACACACACACACCACACTACACACTCTCATACAATGCACACACCATACTACACTCTCATACAACACACACACCACACTACACACTCTCTTACAACACACACACACCACACTACACTCATACAACACACACACACCACACTACACTCATACAACACACACACACCACACTACACACTCTCATACAATGCACACACCATATTACACACTCTCATACAACACACACACCACACTACACACTCTCATACAACACACACACCACACTACACACTCATGCAACACACACACACACACCACACTACACACTCTCATACAACATACACACATACCACACACACTCTCATACAAAACACACACACACACAAGTTGCAACTTGGTAAACATGGTGTTGCGACCCAGTAATGGATACGACCTGTGGTTTAAAGAACCTTGTATTATGGTATGAAAAAGTCTTGCTAGATAGAACGGAAGGTGAAGACATGGGTGAGGGGCTGGCTGTGAGTTTTCCAGGGCTTTTTGGGGGCATTACTAAGATTTTTCAACAGCACTAGCGCCAAGCATGCAGAATGTATTTCCCTTATAAAATATATCTACTTGCTCTTGTGTCTAGCTATTGCAAGGCTGGAAAAGTTACCTCAGGTTTTTTCCATTCTTTCTTTTCTTCATATGTTTTTAACTATTTTGTTTGTTTTTTATATTCATAAAAAAGCTACAACAAAAGTGCCATAAGGGGAGAGCGCTGATTGGACAACAGTTCAATCTTCAGCTCACACAAAAATTGACTTATGAAGTGTGTGGCGGAACGCGGGCTATTTGAATTTAATATCTATATTAAAAAGTAAGTTATAGCGCATCTTCATTACAACTGATGAATTAATCTCCATCTAAAATATCACTAATATTCTGGATCTGTTTTTATAAAGGGGAGAGTTTACCATCACTTTAATAAAGGAGTACTTATTATGAACAAAAGGCAAACAAAATGACACAAAGCAAAAAAAAAGTATAAAAAAACAGGACCTACCACTTCGCCAGCACAGATTCTTAGCCCAAGGAAAGGAAAATTGTCATCTATACTGTTGACAGTAGCCTCCCATGTAAATGACAATATTATTTTGCCAGTAGCTGACCTGCTCAACAGAAGGCCCTGGTGCAAAAGTTTTTAGGGGCCTCTTCCCAAGGGTAACTCAGTAATAAGCAATAGTAATAATATACATTCTTTGTATAATGATTTTGAGTATACATATAAATACACACTGATAATGAGCATGCTGCACTAAGTATTTATGCATTGGCAGTGAGCACACAGTGCTGTGTAATGCTGTGAGTTTCTGTAGACAACACACTGATGAGTATGATGTATGCATAGATGAATATGCTTTGCTGTATAATGAGGTAATATCTATGCACTAATAGTGAACAAAATGATGAATATCTATACACAGACAATGACAACGCAGGCAAACGCTAATATATAGACTAGCTGCTATGCGCACCCCCAGCACTTGGGTGTTCGACCCCTGGATTTAGGTAAATTCAATATTAAATACATTTTTGGCTGAGGCCAGTTTCTGGCCAGTCCCCTTTCAGAGAGGACGCATGGAATGTAACCACTGCTTTTAGTGCTGGCCATAAACCTCCTCCTAAGCCCTGGCTGAAATTATAGGATACATTATAATTTTATTTAGGTATATACAGTAACAATACACTTATAATCACTCACATTGTGAAACCGTGAGGATTAATTTAATATCAAACATGAACTTCTGTCATATATGTCTTTAAGACGTAATTTATTAATACACTCCTGTTTGAATACAATGCAAAGTGACGATTTAATTGACCCCAGGGCTGTGTCATTCTGTGATGACTGCTGGGAACCTAAAGATCACTGCAGTGATAAGGCTGAATTGCACCTTTTATCTGGTTTTCCAGATGTAGGTAACACTGACAGGAAGACAGATCACTGTAATCACACACAGGAGGAACTTCATCTCATCAGGTGACAAAACACTTTGTGGAAGATGTTTCAGCAATGTCTCCTCTCAACAGTATGTTCAATGATGTGTTCTGCTTGGAAGCAGCTCTGCTAACAAAGGAAAATACAGCTTTAACTTCTGCTAATATTTAACTGTTTGATTATTTCTGCATGGAATCATAAAAAGTCAAAATTAAACTTTCATGATTCTGATAGATCATGCCATTTTAAAAATTTTTTAATTTAATTTTATTATATAATCTGCTCGTTCTCCTTTGTTGAAAAGCATACAGAGGTAGGCTTGGGAGCAACAATGCACAACTGGGACAGGGATAGGCAAGGTGTCCGTACACGGACACTGGTGTCCGTGACTAGCCCTTGCAGTGTCCGCCACAACCTTAGTATATGTTTTGATTGAATAATAGGAATTAAAAAAAATATGTAGTGTGAATAAAGATAGTGGCTTGTCAAGAAACTGCTAGCGATATTGGGTGATAAGTTATAGAATAACTAAAGCCTGAGTGAAATACTGGATGTGTATCTGCATCTGTATAATAACATCAAGCACTATACAAAGACATAGTAGTGACACTGGCACATGCGTATAGCCAGACAAGGGTTGGTTATAGGGTCAGTGGATCCGCATCAGTATAATAACACCCAGTGCTATATAATGACACAGTAGTGACACTGGCTCATGGGTATAGCCAGAGGAGGGCTGGTTATAGAATCAGTGGTATCTGCATCAGTATAATAACACCCAGTGCTATATAATGACACTGTAGTGACACTGGCACATGCATATAGCCAGACAAGGGTTGGTTATAGGGTCAGTGGTATATGCATCAGTATAATAATACCCAGCGCTATATAATGACACAGTAGTGACACTGGCACATGGGTATTGCCAGAGGAAGGCTGGTTATAGGATCAGTGGTATCTGCATCAGTATAATAATACCCAGCGCTATATAATGACACAGTAGTGACACTGGCACATGGGTATAGCCAGAGGAGGGCTGGTTATAGGATCAGTGGTATCTGCATCAGTATAATAACACCAAGCACTATACAAAGACACAGTAGTGACACTGGCACATGGGTATAGCCAGAGGAGGGCTGGTTATAGAATCAGTGGTGTCTGCATCAGTATAATAACACCCAGTGCTATATAATGACACAGTAGTGACACTGGCACATGGGTATAGCCAGAGGAGGGCTGGTTATAGAATCAGTGGTATCTGCATCAGTATAATAACACCCAGCACTATATAATGACACAGTAGTGACACTGGCTCATGGGTATAGCCAGACAAGGGCTGGTTATAGGATCAGTGGTATCTGCATCAGTATAATAACACCCAGCCCTATATAATGATACAGTAGTGACACTGGCTCATGGGTATAGCCAGAGGAGGGCTGGTTATAGGATCAGTGGTATCTACATCAGTATAATAACACCCAGCACTATATAATGACACAGTAGTGACACTGGCTCATGGGTATAGCCAGAGGAGGGCTGGTTATAGAATCAGTGGTATCTGCATCAGTATAATAACACCCAGCACTATATAATGACACAGTAGTGACAGTGGCACATGGGTATAGCCAGAGGAGGGCTGGTTATAGAATCAGTGGTATCTGCATCAGTATAATAATACCCAGCACTATATAATGACACAGTAGTGACACTGGCACATGGGTATAGCCAGAGGAGGGCTGGTTATAGGATCAGTGGTATCTGCATCAGTATAATAATACCCAGCACTATATAATGACACAGTAGTGACACTGGCACATGGGTATAGCCAGAGGAGGGCTGGTTATAGGATCAGTGGTATCTGCATCAGTATAATAACACCCAACGCTATATAATGACACAGTAGTGACACTGGCACATGGGTATAGCCAGAGGAGGGCTGGTTATAGAATCAGTGGTGTCTGCATCAGTATAATAATACCCAGCACTATATAATGACACAGTAGTGACACTGGCACATGGGTATATCCAGAGGAGGGCAGGTTATAAGATCAGTGGTATCTGCATCAGTATAATAACACCAAGCACTATAAAATAATATTTTTAATTTATAATGTACCTTGGTGTCCTTCACTAAGGTCTGTAATTTGGAAAATGTCCGCCACAGTCTTTGTCTGTGCCTATCCCTGAACTGGGAGCTAGTTGCTGATTGGTGGCAGCACTTATATGCCTCTTGACATTGGCTCACCAGATGTGTTCAGCTAGTTCCCAGTAGTGCATTGTTAAGCTTTTGACAAAGGACACAAAGAGAATCAAACAAGTTTGATAAATTAAGTAAACTGGAAAGTTGTTTAAAATTGTATTCTCTATTTGAATCATGAAAGAAAATTGTGGTTGTCTTATCAGTTCTTATTCAAGGTATTCCTGAATTTCTGGATCTTGAACACTGAAATGGAAGAACCTTGCATTAGAAGATGCAAACCAATCAGAGCTCAGGCTAATCAGCAACCAATCAGCAATCGCTTCCCAGGTAGTGAACTAAAAATGGGCCGGCTCCTAACCTTACATTTCTGCTTTTTTTTATTAAAGATAGCAAGAGAAAAATTGATAATAGGAGTAAATTAGAAAGGTGCTTCAATTTGCATGCTCTATCTGAATCATGAAAGAAAAAATTTGGGTTTAGTGTCACTTTAAATTCCGATCCACTTGTAATCTGGCCCATTGTGTTTTAAATTCCACTTTTATTGTTGGAAATTCCACTTTTCATGTTGGAAATCGTTAGAGTAGTGGAATTGTGCACTTGCTTTTATACTATGTTTTTTTTAAAATTGAAATATAAGTTAAAAACACTGCACGCGTACATATATACACATACATATATACATATTTATACACACAAGCATGCACATATTATATACAAATACACACACATACATACATATTTATACACACATGCATGCACATATTATATACAAATACACACACATACATATATACATATCTATACACACATGCATGCACATATTATATACAAATACAAACACATACATACATATCTATACACACATGCATGCACATATTATATACAAATACACACACATACATACATATCTATACACACATGCATGCACATATTATATACAAATACACACACATACATACATATCTATACACACATGCATGCACATATTATATACAAATACACACACATACATACATATCTATACACATATTATATACAAATACACACACACATACATACATACATACATATTTATACACACATGCATGCACATATTATATATAAATACACACACATACATACATATCTATACACATATTATATACAAATACACATACATACATACATACATATCTATACACACATGCATGCACATATTATATACAAATACACACATATACATACATACATATTTATACACACATGCATGCACATATTATATACAAATACACACACATACATACATATCTATACACATATTATATACAAATACACACACATACATACATATTTATACACACATGCATGCACATATTATATACAAATACACACACATACATACATATCTATACACACATGCATTCACATATTATATACAAATACACACACATACATACATATCTATACACACATGCATGCACATATTATATAAAAATACACACACATACATACATATCTATACACACATGCATGCACATATTATATACAAATAAACACACATACATACATATTTATACACACATGCATGCACATATTATATACAAATACACACACATACATACATATCTATACACACATGCATGCACATATTATATACAAATACACACACATACATATCTATACACACATGCAGGCACATATTATATACAAATACACACACATACATACATATCTCTACACATATTATATACAAATACACACACATACATACATATCTATACACATATTATATACAAATACACACACATACATACATATCTATACACATATTATATACAAATACACACACATACATACATATCTCTACACATATTATATACAAATACACACACATACATACATATCTATACACATATTATATACAAATACACACACACATACATACATATCTATACACATATTATATACAAATACACACACACATACATACATATCTATACACATATTATATACAAATACACACACATACATACATATCTATACACATATTATATACAAATACACACACATACATACACACCTTTGAGCACTTCCCAGTGTCACACCTTATCATATACCATATCTTTTTAAATCAGTGTTATTTTTTTCAATAAGAAATAATTATTTTACATATAATATAATATGTGTAAATAATAAATATATTTTTCATGCATTTTTCGTGCATATTTTCAAGCGCTTTACATCAGGTGTCCAAAAGCACAACCATTTTCAGTGCCATTCAGTGCCACCAATAGCGCTCCCCGTGCAGTCCATTAAAACTATAGGCATCGCTAAAAAAACTGCTGGCCACATTTACGCCTAGATTTAGAGTTCTGCGTTAGCCGTCAAAACCAGCGTTAGAGGGTCCTAACGCTGGTTTTGGCCGCCCGCTGGTTTTTAGAGTCAGTCAGGAAAGGGTCTAACGCTCACTTTCCAGCCTAGACTTTTCCATACCGCAGATCCCCCTGCGCCAATTGCGTAGCCTATCTTTTCAATGGGATCTTTCTAACGCCGGTATTTAGAGTCTTGGCTGAAGTGAGCGTTAGAACTCTAACGACAAAACTCCAGCCGCAGAGAAAAGCCAGGAGTTAAGAGCTTTCTGGGCTAACGCAGGTTCATAAATCTCTTAACTACTGTGCTCTAAAGTACACTAACACCCATAAACTACCTATGTACCCCTAAACCGAGGCCCCCCCACATCGCCGCCACTCTAATAAAATTTTTTAACCCCTAATCTGCCGACCGCACACCGCCGCAACCTACATTATCCCTATGTACCCCTAATCTGTTGCCCCTAACACCGCCGACCCCTACATAATATTTATTAACCCCTAATCTGCCCCCCCCCCCCAACGTCGCCGCTACCTTACCTACAATTATTAACCCCTAATGTGCCGACCGGACCTCACCGCTACTCTAATAAATGTATTAACCCCTAAAGCTAAGTCTAACCCTAACACCCCCCTAAATTAAATATAACACTACACTATCAATAAATTAATTACATACAAATACCTACAAATAAATACAATTAAATAAACTAACTAAAGTACAAAAAATAAAAAAAAGAACTAAGTTACAAAAAATAAAAAAATTATTTACAAACATTATAAAAATATTACAACAATTTTAAGCTAATTACACCTACTCTAAGCCCCCTAATAAAAATAACAAAGCCCCCCAAAATAAAAAAATGCCCTACCCTATTCTAAAATAAAAATGGAAAAGCTCTTTTACCTTACCAGCCCTTAAAAGGGCCCCAAAGAATTCTGCTCTTTTGCCTGTAAAAAAAAAACATACAATACCCCCCCCAACATTACAACCCACCACCCACATACCCCTAATCTAAACCAAACCCCCCTTAAATAAACCTAACACTAAGCCCCTGAAGATCTTCCTACCTTATCTTCACCACGCCGGGTATCACCGATCCGTCCAGAAGAGGGTCCGAAGTCTTCCTCCTATCCGGGGCTGAAGAGGTCCATCATCCGGCTGAAGTCTTCATCCAAGCGGGGGCTGAAGAGGTCCATCATCTGGCTGAAGTCTTCTATCAAGCGGCATCTTCAATCTTCTTTCTTCAGGCTCCATCTTCATCCCGCCGACGCGGAAAATCCATCCTGGCCGACGACTTCCCGACGAATGAAGGTTCCTTTAAGGGACGTCATCCAAGATGGCGTCCCTCGAATTCCGATTGGCTGATAGGATTCTATCAGCCAATCGGAATTAAGGTAGGAAAATTCTGATTAGCTGATGGAATCAGCCAATCAGATTCAAGTTCAATCCGATTGGCTGATCCAATCAGCCAATCAGATTGAGCTCGCATTCTATTGGCTGTTCCGATCAGCCAATGGAATGCGAGCTCAATCTGGCAATTTTAAGCAACTTTCTAATTGACTCCTATTATCAAATTGTCTTCATTCTCTTGGTATCTTTATTTGAAATGCAAGAATGTAAGTTTAGATGCCGGCCCATTTTTGGTGAACAAACTGGGTTGTTCTTGCCGATTGGTGGATAAATTCACCCACCAATAAACAAGTGCTTTCCATGGTTCTGAACCAAAAAAAATAGCTTAGATACTATTTTTTCAAATAAAGAAAGCAAGAGAACGAAGAAAAAATTATAATAGGAGTAAATTAGAAAGTTGCTTAAAATCGCATGCTCTATCTCAATCGCGAAAGAAAAAATTTGGGTCCAGTGTCCCTTTAAGATTAAAAATGGTTTGTTTTCTGTAATACGTTTTTTTAAAACTACTAACAAAAATTCTGAAAATGAAATACTTTTTTTTACACATAAAGTGTTGATTCCTTGGTGTACAAAAGTACATACAATGCACTACTATTTTTAATGTAACTGAACCCCATGATTGGAACTATGATGATCACAGAACTAATTTTTTTTATTTATTTATTTTTTATTTTTTTTATAAAAAAACAAAACAATACATTATCATGAAAAAACAATTCTCAAACAAATATCCATAACACATTATGGCAACATTTTCAATTTTCTAACAGTTCCGTCTTTTACCTAGTCAAATTACACTAGTTAAATAGCTAGTTGTATCTTTTAAGGACTACTAAACAATCTTTCTTTCACCTTCAGATTTTGTATGGAGTTCTATATGGGTAAAGTAACAAAACAAAGATAATAAATAGGAGAAGAAGAGGAGAGAAAGAGAGAAAAAATAAAGTAAAAAATTTAAATACAAAATAATAAAAATAAAAAAAGAAAAAGAGGAAAAATAGGCTCGACTAACCTCTCTATTCTATTCCTCTCCCCCTCCAGCCACTCATCACTCTATAGAGCTCCATTCACCTCTAATTTGTGCTTCCATAAAATATTCCATATTTCTAAAAGGTTTTAAGGTTTCCTTTTGAGTTTCTATAGATTGACTTTTAACATAAAGAGACCATTTTTCAAAAAATATTCCAATTCTATTATTTACATCTGCCAGAGTGTCTGCTCTTTCTATATTGATCTGTTGCATTATAGTTTTCTTTAAATATCTGATCGTAGGTTTCTTTTTTTTTTCTATCCAAAATTTGAATATTAACTTTCTTGACAATAAAATAATCATTGTTATTAATCTCGTTTCTTCTTTTTTGATTTCTTTAGGTATATTAAAAATCAAAATGTTCTCTTCTTCTAAAGTTGTTTTAGTTTTAACAATTTGTGATATAAGTGTTGCTACCTGATACCAAAATTGTCTAATTTTTGGGCAAAGCCAGATATAGTGTACTATATCTGGTGTGTTTTTGTTACATTTTATACATACTGGATTCCTCCAGATAGAGCAAAGCCAGATATAGTGTACTATATCTGGTGTGTTTTTGTTACATTTTATACATACTGGATTGGTCCTGTTGTCCCATTTTGCTCTCCTTGTGGGTGTAATATAGTCATGGTGTAATAATCTTAAGTTAGATTCCCTTATCCCCATATCCAGTGTTGATTTCTTCACTATCTTTATACAATTTGACATTCTTTCTTCCCCTATATCTATATCAATAGTCCTGCCCCATTTTCCTGTTATATTCCTTAGACACAATTTTGATTCTTTTTTTATTAGTTGTTTATATAAAATTGATAGTTTATATTTCTCCAACATTGGTGTGTCCGGTCCACGGAGTCATCCTTACTTGTGGGATATTCTCTTCCCCAACAGGAAATGGCAAAGAGTCCCAGCAAAGCTGGTCACATGATCCCTCCTAGGCTCCGCCCACCCCAGTCATTCTCTTTGCCGTTGCACAGGCAACATCTCCACGGAGATGGTTAAGAGTTTTTTGGTGTTTAAATGTAGTTTTATTCTTCTATCAAGTGTTTGTTATTTTAAAATAGTGCTGGTATGTACTATTTACTCTGAAACAGAAAAGGATGAAGATTTCTGTTTGTAAGAGGAAGATGATTTTAGCAGACAGTAACTAAAATCGATTGCTGTTTCCACACAGGACTGTTGAGATGAAGTAACTTCAGTTGGGGGAAACAGTTAGCAGTCTTTTCTGCTTAAGGTATGACTAGCCATATTTCTAACAAGACCATGTAATGCTGGAAGGCTGTCATTTCCCCTCATGGGGACCGGTAAGCCATTTTCTTAGTTAAACATAAAAGAATAAAGGGCTTCAAAAAGGGCTTAAAAACTGGTAGACATTTTTCTGGGCTAAAACAATTGCTTTACTAGGCATATTATGCAGATTCTAACTAATTATTGGTATTATAATCTTGGGGAACGTTTAGAAAAACGGCAGGCACTGTGTTGGACACCTTTTTCAGATGGGGGCCTTTCTAGTTATAGA
This sequence comes from Bombina bombina, assembly GCF_027579735.1. NCBI lineage: Eukaryota > Metazoa > Chordata > Amphibia > Anura > Bombinatoridae > Bombina > Bombina bombina. The sequence continues at coordinate 650,758,661 of NC_069504.1, forward strand.
CAGAGCCTCATTCTGGGACTGTATAGGGGTTAAATGTAAAAACGGCTCCGGTTCCGTTAATTTAAGGGTTAAAGCTCTGAAATTTGGTGTGCAATACTTTTAATGCTTTAAGACACTGTGGTGAAATTTTGGTGAATTTTGAACAATTCCTTCATACTTTTTCACATATTCAGTAATAAAGTGTTTTCAGTTTGAAATTTAAAGTGACAGTAACGGTTTTATTTTAAAACGTTTTTTGTGCTTTGTTGACAAGTTTAAGCCTGTTTAACATGTCTGTACCATCATATAAGCTATGTTCTATATGTATGAAAGCCAATGTGTCTCCCCATTTAAATTTATGTGATAATTGTGCCATAGTGTCCAAACAAAGTAAGGACAGTAATGCAACAGATAATGATATTGCCCAAGATGATTCCTCAAATGAGGGGAGTAAACATGATACTACATCATCCCCTACTGTGTCTACACCAGTTATGCCCACACAGGAGGCCCCTAGTACATCTAGTGCGCCAATACTTATTACCATGCAACAATTAATGGCTGTAATGGATAACTCCATAGCAAATCTTTTATCCAAAATGCCTACTTATCAGAGAAAGCGCGATTGCTCTGTTTTAAACACTGAAGAGCAAGAGGACGCTGATGATAACTGTTCTGACATACCCTCACACCAATCTCAAGGGGCCATGAGGGAGGTTTTGTCTGATGGAGAAATTTCAGATTCAGGAAAAATTTCTCATCAAGCATAACCTGATGTTGTGACATTTAAATTTAAATTAGAACATCTCCGCGCACTGCTTAAGGAGGTGTTATCTACTCTGGATGATTGTGACAATTTGGTCATTCCAGAGAAATTATGTAAGATGGACAAGTTCCTAGAGGTTCCGGTGCCCCCCAACGCTTTTCCTATACCCAAGCGGGTGGCGGACATAGTAAATAAAGAGTGGGAAAGGCCCGGCATACCTTTTGTCCCCCCCCCCTATATTTAAGAAATTATTTCCTATAGTCGACCCCAGAAAGGACTTATGGCAGACAGTCCCCAAGGTCGAGGGGGCGGTTTCTACTCTAAACAAACGCACTACTATTCCTATCGAAGATAGTTGTGCTTTCAAAGATCCTATGGATAAGAAATTAGAGGGTTTGCTTAAAAAGATTTTTGTACAGCAAGGTTACCTTCTACAACCAATTTCATGCATTGTTCCTGTCACTACGGCAGCGTGTTTCTGGTTCGAGGAACTAGAAAAATCGCTCAGTAAAGAATCTTCGTATGAGGAGGTTATGGACAGAGTTCAAGCACTTAAATTGGCTAACTCTTTTGTTTTAGATGCCGCTTTGCAATTAGCTAGATTAGCGGCGAAAAATTCAGGGTTTGCTGTCGTGGCACGCAGAGTGCTTTGGCTAAAGTCTTGGTCAGCGGATGTGTCTTCCAAGACAAAATTGCTTAACATTCCTTTCAAAGGTAAAACATTATTTGGACCTGATTTGAAAGAGATTATTTCAGACATCACTGGGGGAAAGGGCCACGCCCTCCCACAGGATAGGTCTTTTAAGGCTAATAATAAGCCTAATTTTCGTCCCTTTCGCAGAAACGGACCAGTCTCTAATTCTGTATCCTCTAAGCAAGAGGGTAATACTTCACAACCCAAACCAGCCTGGAAACCAATGCAAGGCTGGAACAAGGGTAAGCAGGCCAAGAAGCCTACCACTGCTACCAAAACAGCATGAAGGGATAGCCCCCGATCCGGGACCGGATCTAGTGGGGGGCAGACTTTCTCTCTTTGCTCAGGCTTGGGCAAGAGATGTTCAGGATCCTTGGGCGCTAGAAATAGTTTCTCAAGGTTATCTCCTGGAATTCAAGGAACTACCCCCAAGGGGAAGGTTCCACAGGTCTCAATTATCTTCAAACCAAATAAAGAGACAGGCATTCTTACATTGTGTAGAAGACCTGTTAAAGATGGGAGTGATACATCCAGTTCCAATAAGAGAACAAGGAATGGGATTTTATTCCAATCTGTTCATAGTTCCCAAAAAAGAGGGAACATTCAGACCAATTTTGGATCTAAAGATCCTAAACAAATTTCTCAGGGTACCATCGTTCAAAATGGAAACTATTCGAACGATCCTACCTACTATCCAGGAAAATCAATTTATGACTACTGTGGATTTAAAGGATGCGTACCTACATATTCCTATCCACAAGGAACATCATCAGTTCCTAAGGTTCGCTTTTCTGGACAAGCATTACCAGTTTGTGGCACTTCCATTTGGATTAGCCACTGCTCCAAGGATTTTCACAAAGGTACTAGGGTCCCTTCTAGCGGTTCTAAGACCAAGGGGCATTGCAGTAGTACCTTACTTGGACTACATCCTGATTCAAGCGTCGTCCCTGTCAAAAGCAAAGGCTCATACGGACATCGTCCTAGCCTTTCTCAGATCTCACGGATGGAAGGTGAACAAAGAAAAAAGTTCTCTGTCCCCGTCAACAAGAGTTCCCTTCTTGGGAACAATAATAGATTCCTTAGAAATGAGGATTTTTCTGACAGAGGTCAGAAAATCAAAACTTCTAAGCTCTTGTCAAGTACTTCATTCTGTTCCTCGTCCTTCCATAGCGCAGTGCATGGAAGTAATAGGATTGATGGTTGCAACAATGGACATAGTTCCTTTTGCACGAATTCATCTAAGACCATTACAACTGTGCATGCTCAGACAGTGGAATGGGGATTATACAGACTTGTCTCCGACGATTCAAGTAGATCAAAAGACCAGAGATTCACTCCGTTGGTGGCTGACCCTGGACAATCTGTCACAGGGAATGAGCTTCCGCAGACCAGAGTGGGTCATTGTCACGACCGACGCCAGCCTAGTGGGCTGGGGAGCGGTCTGGGAATCCCTGAAAGCTCAGGGTCTATGGTCTCGGGAAGAGTCTCTTCTCCCGATAAACATTCTGGAACTGAGAGCGATATTCAATGCTCTCAGAGCTTGGCCTCAACTAGCAAAGGCCAAATTCATAAGGTTTCAGTCAGACAACATGACGACCGTTGCATATATCAATCATCAGGGGGGAACAAGGACTTCCCTGGCGATGAAAGAAGTGACCAAGATAATTCAATGGGCGGAGGATCACTCCTGCCACTTGTCTGCGATCCACATCCCAGGAGTGGAAAATTGGGAAGCGGATTTTCTGAGTCGTCAGACATTCCATCCGGGGGAGTGGGAACTCCATCCGGAAATCTTTGCCCAAATAACACAATTATGGGGCATTCCAGACATGGATCTGATGGCGTCTCGTCAGAACTTCAAGGTTCCTTGCTACGGGTTCAGATCCAGGGATCCCAAGGCGACCCTAGTAGATGCACTAGTAGCACCTTGGACCTTCAACCTAGCTTATGTATTCCCACCGTTTCCTCTCATCCCCAGGCTGGTAGCCAGGATCAATCAGGAGAGGGCCTCGGTGATCTTGATAGCTCCTGCGTGGCCACGCAGGACTTGGTATGCAGACCTGGTGAATATGTCATCGGCTCCACCATGGAAGCTACCTTTGAGACAGGACCTTCTTGTTCAGGGTCCATTCGAACATCCGAATCTGGTTTCCCTCCAACTGACGGCTTGGAGATTGAACGCTTGATTTTATCAAAGCGTGGGTTTTCAGATTCTGTAATAGATACTCTGATTCAGGCTAGAAAGCCTGTAACTAGAAAAATTTACCATAAAATACGGAAAAAATATATCTGTTGGTGTGAATCTAAAGGATTCCCATGGAACAAGATAAAAATTCCTAAGATTCTATCCTTTCTACAAGAAGGTTTGGAGAAAGGATTATCTGCAAGTTCTCTGAAGGGACAGATCTCTGCTTTATCTGTTTTACTTCACAAAAGACTGGCAGCTGTGCCAGATGTTCAAGCATTTGTTCAGGCTCTGGTTAGGATCAAGCCTGTTTACAGACCTTTGACTCCTCCCTGGAGTCTAAATCTAGTTCTTTCAGTTCTTCAAGGGGTTCCGTTTGAACCCTTACATTCCGTAGATATTAAGTTATTATCTTGGAAAGTTTTGTTTTTGGTTGCAATTTTTTCTGCTAGAAGAGTTTCAGAGTTATCTGCTCTGCAGTGTTCTCCGCCCTATCTGGTGTTCCATGCAGATAAGGTGGTTTTGCGTACTAAGCCTGGTTTTCTTCCGAAAGTTGTTTCCAACAAAAATATTAACCAGGAGATAGTTGTACCTTCTTTGTGTCCGAATCCAGTTTCAAAGAAGGAACGTTTGTTACACAATTTGGACGTAGTCCGTGCTCTAAAATTCTATTTAGAGGCTACTAAAGATTTCAGACAAACATCTTCCTTGTTTGTTGTTTATTCTGGTAAAAGGAGAGGTCAAAAAGCGTCTTCTACCTCTCTTTCCTTTTGGCTTAAAAGCATTATCCGATTGGCTTATGAGACTGCCGGACGGCAGCCTCCTGAAAGAATCACAGCTCACTCCACTAGGGCTGTGGCTTATACATGGGCCTTCAAGAACGAGGCTTCTGTTGACCAGATATGTAAGGCAGCGACTTGGTCTTCACTGCACACTTTTGCCAAATTTTACAAATTTGATACTTTTGCTTCTTCGGAGGCTATTTTTGGGAGAAAGGTTTTGCAAGCCGTGGTGCCTTCCATTTAGGTGACCTGATTTGCTCCCTCCCTTCATCCGTGTCCTAAAGCTTTGGTATTGGTTCCCACAAGTAAGGATGACTCCATGGACCGGACACACCAATGTTGGAGAAAACAGAATTTATGCTTACCTGATAAATTACTTTCTCCAACGGTGTGTCCGGTCCACGGCCCGCCCTGGTTTTTTAATCAGGTCTGATGAATTATTTTCTCTAACTACAGTCACCACGGTATCATATGGTTTCTCCTATATACATTTCCTCCTGTCCGTCGGTCGAATGACTGGGGTGGGCGGAGCCTAGGAGGGATCATGTGACCAGCTTTGCTGGGACTCTTTGCCATTTCCTGTTGGGGAAGAGAATATCCCACAAGTAAGGATGACTCCGTGGACCGGACACACCGTTGGAGAAAGTAATTTATCAGGTAAGCATAAATTCTGTTTTTGATTTTCTACTTCTTTCAATAATACTCTCCATTATCTTTTCTGTTGTATTTCTTCCTAACTTCTCTTCTTCTATTTGAATAAAATGTTTTATTTGCAGGTATGGTAAGGTCTGTCCCTTAAAAGAGTCAATTTGGTTAGATAGTTCCGGCAATGTTTTAATTTTTCCTTCTACCAAATTCATTACATCTTTTACTTGTCTAATTGTTGGGCTACCATCTTTTTTTTTTTTTTTTAAATGGGAAATAATTTCCTGGTTCAAATCTGGGGTTTCCCTGTATCGACTTATACCTTATGATCTCACTTCTTGTTTCTAGTTGTTTATTGACTTTTTTCCATGCCCATAGCGTATCCTTTATCATGACATTATTCTTTTTTCCATCGTTAGTTCCCTTGGCGATGCAAATAGTAAAAAAGTTAGCTTCATTGGGTTAGCTAATTTCTGTTCTAGTTCTGGCCATACTGTCTGGCCCTTGCCTGTAATCCATTCTATTGCATATTTTAATAGAATCGCCCAATTATAGTACTGTATATTAGGAACTCCTGCACCTCCAAATTCTTGAGAGGCCTGCAACTTCTTTAGACTTATCCTCGCTTTTTTATCTTTCCAGATTAAGTTTTTAATTATTTTATTTATGCTTAATAGATCTACCTTTTTTAGTAAAAATGGTAACATTTGCATTGGATATAGTAGCCTTGGTAGTATCATCATTTTAATTAACTGTATTCTGCCTGTTAAAGTGAAGGTAAATTTTACTCTATCATAAGACATAAATGTGTCTATTTTTACTATAAGAAGCTGATCGCTAACTTTATTTTTCAATTTTTAATCAATATGATTATTATATTTATATTATTATACTCCTACCGTTTCCATGTATGCTCCTCCCCACCTATATTTCCGGAGTTTCAATGCTGTGACGTATAGAGCGGTCCCACCCGCTCTATACGTATCTCCCAAGCGCGTGCACGACCTTCATTTATACTGCGCATGCGCGAATCGGCGATTCTGACAACTTTTGCGCATGCGATAGTCTAAACTTTCCTGCACCAATGCGCATGCGTAAGCAGACACTCATACAAGTCCTAATGACATGGAATACGCTTGCGCAAAACGGGAGCGCGTATCGAGTTTAAGATTGACACTCTAAATGTAACGCATGCGCAGTTTAAAAGGGAGACGGGTGACGTGGATTGACGGGCACCTAACGGCCAGAATTGCAATTGGATGTTAGGAGAACGTGATCTGGAGGTAAAAAAAAAAATAGAAAACGGGTTGAATCGGATCAGCTAAAAATCGTTATTTATTACAGTGATAACTTTTTACATCGACATTTGTGTAAAAGATGATGAATGAAACTCCTACTAATTTTGGTCAATTAATCTAATTCAGGATAAAGAAAAAGGTAACTTAACCTTCACTTTAAATTTAAATATAATTTACTCCATATCCCTAGATCTTTTTTAATCTGTGTGAAAAGCGGGTGATAATTTATCTTATATGTCTTCGTTGGATCATTGTTTATTTTTATGCCCAGATATGTTATATAGTCGTCTTCGACTTCGAATGGGTATTTCATATTATCACAGAACTAATTTAAATGCTACTTGAAAGAAAATAAGTGGAGGAGTTTTTAGTTCATTTGAGCTGAGGTAATATGAGGCTATTTCAGCATAGAAAAAAGATTATTTTCAATAGCTTGGGAACATAAGACAGCAATTGACACTTCTTTGTTTAGTCATTTAAAATGTATAGTTCATTTTTGCAACTGGAGTGTATGAAACATGTGGTTTGCTCTGCGGTTGTCCCCATCTGGATAGAACATCTGCAGTGCACACTGTTATACGTAACCCACCTCCAGATGTGAAGAATGTGCAGAGCTATAAGTCACTCTATTACACTGCAGCATTATTAAACAGCTTCTTCCTGGATGTCATCACACTACTTACAGCTCAACCAAAAATGAACCGTTACTTATTGCTCTTCACAACATGTCCCATGCCGAGATCTCACTGGAGCACTGCATAATGTTCACTTCTACCTTGGTCTATGGTCTTTAAGCCACATAGTACGGGATTGTGCTTTATTCAGAGGCGTAACTAGAAACCACAGGGCCCAGGTGCAAGAATCTAAGAATTCTGCTACCCTCATACACATCTCCAGAAATCCTCTATACTCACCAAAGACACCATCAAAATGATCATTCACTCCCTTTCCTTTTATTGCTTTGACTATTGCAACCTGCTTCTTAGTGGCTTACAGCCTTGTTCCTCAGCCTGTGGTGTAGTTACCCCTTGGGGTACATGAAGCTTTGGTAACAGGTATTTAGTGACTTGCCCTTTTACTTATTTTCTGCTTTGATGCAGCTAACATTTCACTATCAACTTGTAATGCCTGCACAATCATAGGAGCAATATTGATTTAACTTGAGCGCTGTTAATAACACTTGTATTTTTGCACTCCACTTGTAATCTAGCCCACAGAAATCAGTGCTTCTCAGTTCTACCCTCAGTCACTTTTATGGGCTCTATTTATCAAGCCCATCTCCTCCCTTTTGACTGCAGGTTCGCACAAAAGAAACTGCAGTTAGGATTTATCAAGCAGCGGTCATCAGACCGCTGCTTCCCTACCCTGTTCTCCACCTCTTAGGTGGAGAATTTCAATCTCCTGGTCTCGTCCAACCGGGGAGATTGACAGCTCTTGCCCACGAGTCATTGGCTGTGCGTGGGCAGGAGGCGGGGTTGCACACAAGCACAAAGGAGCGCTCATGTGAAATGTTAAATTCCGGCAGTGGATTGCTGCCCGCAAGAGGGGAGCCAAGGATTGATAAATCGAACTCTAACAGGCCAGACTGTATTTCCCTGACTAGGCAGGTCACCTGCTCACTCATTGTGATTGACTCACCTACACTCATGTGTGGAAATCATGAAAATCTTTCACAAACTTGAACGCTGCATTTCTCACCATCTTTAAAAGGATGGTGAGAAATGCAGCGTTCAAGTTTGTGAAAGGGAAAGTGCCAGGTGAAGGGTATAGCACTATGAGAAGGTGCCATGGCTAGGGTTCATAGCTGTCCTCCACAAATCTACTAGACAACCTGAAGTTGGCAGGGCACAGGTGGTATGCAGGGTCACATAATAGCCATATATATTTTTCACAACTGAGCCTAAATTCTATCTATTTGACTGCCAATAACATACAGATCAATGATTTTACCTCTTTGGCTTCAAGGAACACAAGCAGCAGTAAAATCTATGCTTTGTGTTTTTATATTGTTAACCTGGAGTTGTAGAAACAGTGCTACTCACAATCAAAGGGGTCAAATCACTGCTCACTTCTGAAAAATGTATATGTTGTGGTCAAGGATGTAGTGTAAGGTTGACCTTTAGGGTGGAACTATTATGCGACCCCCGCGTACCACCTGTACCGAGTTACTCACTGGTCATCCAGTATTTTCATGGGAAACAACTGGCAACCATGGTTATATATAATGGGGGGGTCCATGTTCTAACCTAGGTTTCCCTAGATTTAAAAGCCTGTTGAGATGTTACATAATATGTTTAATCATTCATAGTAAAATAAAATATACTCATTATTTGACCCCCCCCCCCCTATTTTCCTGCAGTTTAACTCTGAAAATTGCATGTTTTCCTGTTGAGAATTGGCAAGCAGACTTTTAAAGTTTACCCAGCTAAAGATATGTCCCTAATTGGTTTAAAGGGCCACTGTAAGTAAATATTTTCTATGCCTGTTACTAACTAACTACCCCAAATACGCTTTTTATCAATAGCATTTCATTAACATATCTCTACCGTATATCAGAAATCTTGTCTGCAAATTTAATTGTTTTCCAAACCCACTCTGTGGGTATCCTTTGCTCTGTACCAATCCGTTTACAATACCTAGGTTCCAAAATGGCGCTTTAAACACAAAGTTATTGGTTTAAGTATTTTGAACATGCAGTGCTGAAAATAGTGGGCAGGATAACGGGACATCTTCGGCAAATAAAAGATATAACTTTTAGAACGTTATGAAACTTCGTGTTGGAGAAAATATAGGTCAGTAGGTTTTAATTAATGTTTATTAACTTTAATATGTTAGTTGTTTAGCTTAAAAATTATAACAGAAAGTAATCCTTTAAGGAGAAATTATCAGATAATGTATTGCAAAACAATGCACATTTTACTAACATAATTCCAAAAAGAAGTCTGGATTGACTCCCTCAAACAAAGTAACTGGGTGGGTGAAGTTTATCCACTGAAAAACTAATGCAGAAGGTGTTAATCTGTTTGTAACAAATGTTTTTAACCTTTTATTTATTCCTGTAACAAATTTAAATAGTGCTCCTTCGTATACATGATAGAAAGTTGTTGAGTTTAATATTCCTGCTGCTACCTTAGAGAAGCAATATACAATATGCAGCACCATTTTCTTATAGTTGTATTATTTTAGGCATTGGGCTGTAATTTTTTTAACATAATTTTAGAAAAATAGCGCAGGTTGGAAAAGATAAAACAAAATGCACACACACATATACACGCATACATGTACGTACATACATATACACACGCACACATATACACACATACATACTTTAAATACACACACACATAATAAACACATACATATATACATATACATACACACACATACATACACACACATACATACTGTACATATACACACGCACACATACACATGCACACATATACACACATACATACTGTACGTACACACATACATACATAAATACACACGCACACATACATATACACACATACATACTGTACATACACACACATACATACATACACATATAATACACACACACACATACATACTGTACATATACACACGCACACATACACATGCACACATATACACACATACATACTGTACGTACACACACACATACATATACACACATACATACATACATACACACGCACACATACATATACACACATACATACTGTACATACACATAATACACACACACACATACATATACACACGCACACATATACACACATACATACTTTAAATACACACACACATAATAAACACATACATATATACATATACATACACACACATACATACACACACATACATACTGTACATATACACACGCACACATACACATGCACACATATACACACATACATACTGTACGTACACACATACATACATAAATACACACGCACACATACATATACACACATACATACTGTACATACACACACATACATACATACACATATAATACACACACACACATACATACTGTACATATACACACGCACACATACACATGCACACATATACACACATACATACTGTACGTACACACACACATACACATGCACACATATACACACATACATACTGTACGTACACACACACATACATATACACACATACATACATACACACGCGTACATACACATAATACACACACACACACACATATACACACGCACACATATACACACATACATACTTTAAATACACACACACATAATAAACACATACATATATACATATACATACACACACATACATACACACACATACATACTGTACATATACACACGCACACATACACACGCACACATACACATGCACACATATACACACATACATACTGTACGTACACACATACATACATAAATACACACGCACACATACATATACACACATACATAAATACACACGCACACATACATATACACACATACATACTGTACATACACACACATACATACATACACATATAATACACACACACATAAAACATACATACACATACATATATACACAGAGGCCTATTTAACAAAGGTCTATCGGACCTGATCCGACAGTGCGGATCAGGTCTGAGAGACCTCGCTGAATGCGGAGAGCAATACGCTCTCCGTATTTAGGATTGCACCAGCAGCTCTTGTGAGCTGCTGGTGCAACGCCGCCCTCTGCAGATTCGCGGCCAATTGCACGCCAGCAGGGGGGTGTCAATCAACCTGATCGTACTCGATTGGGTTGAATTGCGGCGATGTCTTTCCGCTTGCTCAGAGCAGGCGGACAGGGTTATGGAGCAGCGGTCTTTAGACCGCTGCTTCATAACTGGTGTTTCTGGCGAGTCTGCAGGCTTGCCAGAAACACAGGGCTTCAAGCTCCATTTCTTGTAAATCGATAAGGAAGTTGTTACTTCCTGACTTTTCTATACAGTTTTTTTTATCATATCTGTAGCCCTAATCAGATTCAATTTCTTAGAAGGAAGCTATTTTTGGTATCCAAATGCATAAATGATTAGCTCAGTAAAAACATTAAGTCCACTGTGTTATTTGGCCCTGGGATTTGATGGAAACCATACAGAAATTGCAGTGAGAATGTGAATGTGTTATTGCAACTGCAAATTAAATCTCATTAGATTATGTTGTAACTTTTACCAGGCCTGCTGCTTATACTTAACTCCTTAGTTGCTTTTAATGTGCTTTACAAAATACATCAATATTTAAGTTGATAAATAATTATTTCCAAAATATACAGATCTTTATTGGTGTACATAAGGCCTAGGTTCATGGAGTGCACAAATATAAGCACTATTGTGCAATAAAGGACTATTAAAAACAGTACAGTTAGAGCATGCAATTTTAAGCAACTTTCTAATTTACTCCTATTATCAAATTTTCTTTATTCTCTTGGTATCTTTATTTGAAATGCAAGAATGTAAGTTTAGATGCCGGCCCATTTTTGGTGAACAACCTGTGTTGTCCTTGCTGATTGGTGGATAAATTCATCCACCAATAAAAAAGTGCTGTCCAAAGTTCTGAACCCCAAAAAAAAGCTTAGATGCCCTCTTTTTCAAATAAAGATAGCAAGAGAACGAAGAAAAAATGATAATAGGAGTAAATTAGAAAGTTGCTTAAAATGACATGCTCTATCTGAATCACGAAAGAAAAAATTTGGGTTCAGTGCCCCTTTAAGGACAAGGGCTATTTTTACATTTCTGCAGTGTTTGTGTTTAGTTGTAATTTTCCTCTTACTCCTTTACTGTACCCACACATATTATATACCATTTTTCTCGCCATTAAATGGACTTTCTAAAGATACCATTATTTTCATCATATCTTATAATTTACTATAAAAAAAAATATGAAATATCAGGAAAAAATGTAAAAAAACACACTTTTTCTAACTTTGACCCCCAAAATCTGTTACACATCTAGAACCACCAGTACTAAAATAAAAGTTTTTTTATATTTTTTTTATTTGTTGTTTTTTTAAAATTATTTATTTAGCTGTGATGGACCCCCCTCAGCCCCCAACCTCCCTGATTCCCCCCCCCCAAACAGCTGTCTAACCCTCCCCCCCACTACCTATTTGCCCAGTTTGCCCACCAAAACAAAGTTTTGTTTTTTTATGTATAAAATATAGCTTTTTCTGTAGTGTAGCTGCCCCCCCCCCTTCCCGATCCTTTGATATTTTTTTATTTTATTATTTTTTTCCCCCTCCCTCTCATTGATCATTGGTGGCAGTGGTTGCTGCACGCATGCGTGTGCACGCCCCCCTGCACGCTCCCGGCACCCGGCGTGCACATTGCACTTACAGGAACTGGATGCCGGGTAGCAATGGGCCGCCAACCTGCCTCCCTGCTAAGCTCCCACCCACCAACGTTCAGCACCTTTGCTAACGATAAGCACCTTTGCTACCAGTGCAGAGAGGGCCACAGAGTGCATCGGATGCTTGAAAAAGGGTATTGCAGGATGCTTCAATATGGAGGCATCACTGCAATACTCTGAGAGCTGCTGGAAGCGATCGCAATCGCTTCCAGCACTCAATTAGACCAAGGACGTGCCAGGTACGTCCATTGTCACTAACTGACAGTTTTTGCAGGACGTACCTGGCACGTCCTTGGTCGTTAAGGGGTTAACATCGCTTGAGTGCAATCAATAGTGCTTTTATTTCTCTTACTTGGTGTATTCAGTCCACGGATTCATCCTTACTTGTGGGATATTCTCAATCCCTACAGGAAATGGCAAAGAGAGCACACAGCAAAGCTGTCCATATAGCTCCCCTCAGGCTCCGCCCCCCCAGTCATTCTCTTTGCCGCTCTATCAAGTAGCATCTCCACGGGGTTGGTAAAGAGTATGTGGTGTTAGATTTGTAGTTTTATTTCTTCAATCAAGAGTTTGTTATTTTAAAATAGTGCCGGTTTGTACTATTTATTCTGAGGCAGAAAGTGATGAAGATTTCTGCTGAGAGAAAAGAGATTTTAGCATGTTGTAACTAAAATCCATTGCTGTTCCCATGCAGGACTGTTGAGTACAGGAGAACTTCAGTTGGGGGGAACAGTTTGCAGGCTTATTCTGCTTAAGGTATGTTCAGTCATATTTTCTAACAAGACCTGGTAGTGCTAGAAGACTGACAGATATCCCATGAGGGAAGGTAAGCCATTTTCTGAGACACAGTATAGAAAGAGGGCTTCGGTTAAGGGCTTTAACACTGACAGACACTATGATGGGCTAAATCGATTACTTTATTAGGGTAATCTTATGCTATTAAGCGTTTTTAAACGTTGCAAACACTTTTTGGGGAATTTTTTACGCCTGGCATTTTAAAAGACAGCTATTCTGACTCAGAAAGGCCCCATATCTCTAGAGTGAGAAGGAGGGGCCTCATTTTCGCGCCTCAATTGCGCAGTTAATTTGCAACACAGCTCCACGCAGCTTCATGTGCAGAGCCTTTAGAGTACAGGAGGACTTCAGGGAGGCTTAATTTACACCTGCAAATAACCCTAAGGAAGGTAAAGCCACAGCAAAGACTGTGGCATAGTACCGTAGTGGGTTAAACCGGGTATTTAATCATTTTGCTCCGGTTTGGGCATTAAGGGGTTAAACGATTTGAAAACTTGTGTGCAATCATTTCAAGGCATTAGGATCATGTGGTGAAAATTTCATTACGATCGGATGTTTTTTGATGATTTGGTAAAAAAAGTGTGTGCCTTTTTATTATTTAAAGAGACAGTAACGTTTTTTTCAAAAGTATTTTTTTCAATATTTTAGTGTTGTCTGAGTCTGTCAAACATGTCTGAGTCTTCAGATAGACCTTGTTCTTTATGTTCAAAAGCCATGGCAATACCCCCATTGCATCACAATAACACCTATGTTAGAATGTTGTTTATTGATTTTAGTTCGGCATTTAACACAGTTGTTCCTATTAAGCTGGTTGCCAAACTCCATGATCTTGGCATAAATACTTTATTATGCAACTGGATTCTGGACTTCTTGACAAACAGACCGCAATTGGTAAAAATTGGTAATCACACCTCATCTACTCTGACCCTTAATACTGGTGTTCCACAAGGGTGTGTATTGAGTCCACTGCTATATTCTCTTTTTACCCATGACTGTTTGCCTAAGTATGTATCCAATAGTATTATCAAGTTTGCTGATGACACCACTGTGATAGGCCAGATCAGTAACAATGATGAATTAGCTTATAGAGAAGAAATAAGGCAACTGGCTATTTGGTGTGCTGAGAACAACCTGGACCTAAACACTAAAAAAACTAAAGAAATTATTATTGATTTTAGGAAATCTAATCGATGTCTACAATTGCCCATTCATATAAATGGAACTGAGGTTGAACGTGTTTCAAGTTTCTGGGCACACACATCTCTGAGGATTTGACTTGGTCTTTGAACACCTCAACTTTAGTGAAAAAAGCACAACAACGTCTCTATTTTTTAAGAACACTGAAAAAAGTTAATTTATCTACTCAGATTTTAATTAATTTTTATCGCTGTACTATTGAGAGTATTCTCACCAACTGTATTACAGTATGGTATGGAAACTGTACTAATTCTGATCGCAAAGCTCTGCAACGGGTTGTTAAAACCGCCCAGTATATCATAGGTGCTCAGTTACCTACCATTGAAGATCTTCAAAGCAGACGTAGTCTTTTAAAGGCCTATCGAATTATTCATGATCCCTTCCATGTTAGCAACAGACTATTTGCCCTTTTACCATCTGGGAGACGTTATAGAAGCTTAAAAGGAAAAACTGCTAGATTACGGAATAGTTTTTTCCCAAGAGCCATTACTCTGCTAAATAATAACTTTTAAAAATCTCTCTTATGCTCATAGCCTTTTTTTAATTTTTTAATTTTTTATCCTTCTGATGATTAGATCTTTTTATTATATTGAAGAAAGTGCTAAATTAATGGTTTTAATTTAATTTATTGATTATCCTGTTAATGGTTCTTTTTCACCTCACTTTATATTCACATAACACATATAATATATAAATACACATATGATTCATATAAAACACTCATGATTCACATCACATATACAATGCAAATGTACACATATGTGTGCAAGATGACTAATTTTTTATTATATTTTTTTTACACATATATATACTTTTTTGTATGGAACTGATTTTTTTGCACTTTATTACACTTACATTGTACTTACTTTTGTGGTATAGAAATTTTCTGCACAAGTCACTTGAATTTTTTGCTATCTATTAGTTTTTACCATTATAGTGCTATCTGTGTATAGGATTGGTTAGATTTTCAAATATAATTTCGTTGTCTCTGTTTTCCTACTTTGTACAATGACAATAAAACGAATCTAATCTAATCTAATCTAAAAAATTTATGTTTAAAGTGTGCACAAACATCTAAGCATTTTAAAGATCATCCAGTGACAATTAAAAATGCTGCCCAAGATGATTCCTTAACGGAGGGTAATGAGGATAGTCCTCCTTCCTCCCCCCACGTGTCTACACCAGTTACGCCCGCGCAAGCGATGCCTAGTACCTCTAGCGCATTGGCCCCTATTACTTTACAGCAATTAGCGGCAGTAATGGATAATTCCCTTGCAGCCTTTTTATCCAAACTGCCAGTTTTTCCAAGAAAGCGCGATAGCTCAGTTTTAAACACAGAGGATGAGCAATCTGAAGCTTTGGATAATGTATCTGTAGCACCCTCACAAAACTCAGAGGTAGCAGTGAGGGAAGGGCTGTCTGAGGGAGAAATTTCTGACACAGGGAAAGTTTCTCAGCAGGCAGAGTCAGATTCCTTAGCGTTTAAATTTAAGCTGGAACACCTCCGCGTCCTGCTTAAGGAGGTTTTGGCTACGCTGGACGATTGTGACCCCATGGTGGTCCCTGAAAAATTGTGTAAAATGGACAGATATTTAGAGGTCCCTGTATACACTGAGGCATTTCCGATCCCAAAAAGGGTGGCGGATATTGTGACTAAGGAGTGGGAGAGACCAGGTGTACCCTTTGTTCCCCCACCTATCTTTAAGAAAATGTTCCCCATAAACGACCCCAGGAGGGACGCGTGGCAGACGGTCCCTAAGGTAGAGGGGGCTGTTTCAACATTGGCTAAGCGTACAATTATACCAATAGAGGACAGTTGTGCTTTCAAAGATCCTATGGATAAAAAATTGGAAGGCTTGCTAAAGAAAATTTTTGTTCAGCAAGGTTTTCTGCTTCAACCAATTGCCTGCATTATCCCGGTAACTACTGCAGTGGCTTTTTGGTTCATACGATGAGGTCATGGATAGAATTCATGCTTTAAAGCTGGCTAATTCTTTTATCACTGATGCCGCTCTCCAATCAGCTAAATTAGCGACGAAAACCTCAGGTTTTGCCATCATGGCACGACGAGCACTTTGGCTCAAATCGTGGTCGGCGGATGTGTCGTCCAAAACAAAACTGTTAAATATTCCCTTCAAGGGGAAAACCCTTTTCGGCCCAGAGCTGAAAGAAATTATTTCAGATATCACTGGAGGCAAGGGCCATGCCCTTCCACAAGATAGGCAATTTAAGGCCAAAAACAAGGCTAATTTTCGCTCCTTTCGCAACTTCAGGAGCAGACCTGCTGCAACCTCTGCTGCCGCAAAGCAAGATAACACTTCCCAACCCAAAGCAACCTGGAAACCCTTGCAGGGCTGGAATAAGAATAAACAGGCCAAGAAGCCTGCTCCTGCTACCAAGACAGCATGAAGGGGTAGCCCCCGATCCGGGATCGGATCTAGTAGGGGGCAGACTTTCGCTCTTTGCTCAGGCTTGGGCAAGAGATGTCCCAGATCCCTGGGCATTAGAAATAGTTGCTCAGGGGTACCTTCTAGAATTCAAGGATTCTCCCCCAAGGGGAAGGTTCCACATTTCTCATTTGTCTTCAGACCAAACAAAGAAACAGGTGTTCTTACGCTGTGTAGAAGATCTACTAAAAATGGGAGTGATACACCCAGTTCCAATTGCAGAACAAGGACTGGGCTTTTACTCAAATCTATTCGTAGTTCCCAAAAAGGAAGGAACTTTCAGGCCAATCCTGGATCTAAAAATTCTAAACAAATTCCTCAGAGTTCCGTCTTTCAAGATGGAAACCATTCGGACAATCTTGCCGATGATCCAGGAAGGTCAATATATGACTACCGTGGATCTAAAGGATCCGTACCTACATATTCCTATCCACAAAGATCACCTTCAGTTCCTAAGGTTCGCCTTTCTGGACAATCATTACCAGTTCGTGGCCCTGCCTTTCGGGCTGGCCACCGCTCCCAGAATTTTCACAAAGGTGCTAGGGTCCCTTCTGGCGGTACTAAGACCGCGGGGCATTGCAGTAGCACCTTACCTAGACGACATCTTAATACAGGCGTCGTCCTTTCACAGAGCCAAGGCTCATATGGACATCGTTCTGACCTTTCTAAGGTCTCACGGGTGGAAGGTGAACGTAGAAAAGAGTTCTCTGTCCCCGCTCACAAGGGTTCCCTTTCTGGGAACACTAATAGACTCGGTAGAAATGAAAATCTTTCTGACAGAGGTCAGGAAGTCAAAACTGTTGAATACTTGCCGAGTTCTTCATTCCATTCCTCGGCCTTCCGTGGCTCAGTGCATGGAAGTAATTGGTTTAATGGTTGCAGCAATGGAAGTGGTCCCTTTCGCCCGAATCCATCTCAGACCACTGCAACTGTGCATGCTCAAACAGTGGAATGGAGATTACGCAGATTTATCTCCTCATATTCAAATGGACCAAAAGACCAGAGACTCTCTTCTCTGGTGGTTGTCTCAAGATCACCTGTCTCAGGGGCTGAGTTTCCGCAGACCGGAATGGATCATTGTCACGACCGATGCCAGTCTGATAGGCTGGGGTGCGGTCTGGAACTCCCTAAAGGTTTAGGGACTATGGTCTCGGGAAGAATCTCTTCTCCCGATAAACATTTTGGAGCTGAGAGCGATATTCAATACGCTCCAGGCGTGGTCTCAACTAGCAGAGGCCAAATTCATCAGATTTCAGTCGGACAACATCACGACTGTAGCGTACATCAATCATCAGGGGGGAACAAAGAGTTCCCTAGCGATGAAGGAAGTCTCCAAGATTATCAAATGGGCGGAGGATCACTCCTGCCATCTATCTGCAATTCACATCCCAGGAGTAGACAACTGGGAGGCGGATTTTCTAAGTCGTCAGACTTTCCATCCGGGGGAGTGGTAACTCCACCCGGAGGTTTTTGCTCAACTAACTCAGCTTTGGGGCATTCCAGATTTGGACCTGATGGCGTCCCGTCAGAACACCAAACTTCCCCTTTAAGGATCCAGATCCAGGGATCCCAATGCGGCATTGATAGATGCATTAACAGCGCCTTGGTCATTCAGTCTAGCTTATGTCTTTCCACCGTTTCCTCTTCTCCCTCGGCTAATAGCCAGAATCAAACAGGAGAGGGCTTCGGTAATTCTGATAGCGCCTGCGTGGCCACGCAGGACTTGGTATGCAGACCTAGTGGGCATGTCATCGGTCCCACCATGGAAACTGCCATCGAGACAGGATCTTCTAATCCAAGGTCCTTTCAAGCATCCAAATCTAGTTTCTCTGCAGCTGACTGCTTGGAGATTGAACGCTTAATCCTATCTAAGCGGGGGTTCTCTGATTCAGTTATAGATACACTGATACAGGCCAGAAAGCCTGTCACCAGGAAAATTTACCATAAGATATGGCGGAAATATCTTTGTTGGTGTGAATCCAAGGGTTACTTGTGGAGTAAAGTTAGGATTCCAAGGATATTGTCTTTTCTCCAAGAAGGTTTGGAGAAAGGTCTGTCAGCTAGTTCCTTAAAGGGACAGATATCTGCTCTGTCTATTCTGTTACACAAGCGTCTGGCAGCTGTGCCAGACGTTCAGGCGTTTGCACAGGCATTAGTAAGAATCAAGCCTGTCTACAGACCTGTGGCTCCTCCATGGAGTCTAAATTTAGTTCTTTCAGTTCTTCAAGGGGTTCCGTTTGAACCTTTACATTCCATAGATATCAAGTTATTATCTTGGAAAGTTTTGTTTTTAGTAGCTATTTCTTCTGCTCGAAGAGTTTCAGAATTATCTGCTTTACAGTGCGATTCACCCTACCTGGTGTTCCATGCAGATAAGGTTGTTTTGCGTACTAAACCTGGTTTCCTTCCAAAGGTGGTTTCTAATAAGAATATTAACCAGGAAATCATTGTTCCTTCTCTGTGCCCTAATCCAGTTTCTAAGACGGAACGACTGTTGCACAATCTTGATGTGGTTTGTGCTTTAAAGTTCTATTTAAAAGCAACTAAAGATTTCAGACAAACATCATCCTTGTTTGTCGTGTATTCTGGTAAGAGGAGAGGTCAGAAAGCGACTGCTACCTCTCTTTCATTCTGGCTGAAAAGCATCATCCGGTTGGCTTATGAGACTGCTGGTAGGCAGCCTCCTGAACGAATTACAGCTCATTCCACCAGAGCTGTGGCTTCCACATGGGCTTTCAAGAATGAGGCTTCTGTTGAACAGATTTGTAAGGCAGCGACTTGGTCTTCACTGCATACATTCGCCAAATTTTACAAATTCGATACTTTTGCTTCTTCTGAGGCTATTTTTGGGAGAAAGGTTTTGCAAGCAGTGGTACCTTCCGTTTAGGTTACCTGACTTGTTCCCTCCCTTCATCCGTGTCCTATTGCTTTGGTATTGGTATCCCACAAGTAAGGATGAATCCGTGGACTGAATACACCAAGTAAGAGAAAACAGAATTTATGCTTACCTGATAAATTGCTTTCTCTTACAGGTGTATTCAGTCCACGGCCCGCCCTGATATTTAAGTCAGGTTCAAATTTAATTTACAATAACTACAGTCACCACTGCACCCTATGGTTCTCCTTTTTCTCCTAACCGTCGGTCGAATGACTGGGGGGGGCGGAGCCTGAGGGGAGCTATATGGACAGCTTTTCTGTGTGCTCTCTTTGCCATTTCCTGTAGGGATTGAGAATATCCCACAAGTAAAGATGAATCCGTGGACTGAATACACCTGTAAGAGAAAGCAATTTATCAGGTAAGCATAAATTTATTCTGTTTTTTTTTATTTATTTTTTGCTCATACTACTACTGTTCATATTAGTCCAAAGTTAAGTCTCAAGCGATACTCTAGGGGTGCTAACATTTGCATGATGCATAGTGTGGGATAGACTTCTATGGGGTACACAGTAAAATTCATGTTAGTTGTTGTTCAAGTGCTAAGCTGAGGTACTCCAAGCTGATGATGCACAAGAAGTGGACTTCTTCATGTAGTTCTGTGCTATACTATTAATAATAATGGTTTATTTGAGGTATTAACAAGCTATACATTTTACCACTTTTTTTTTATTGCGCTCAAGTGCAACAATTAGATCACCCCTAGTAAGACATGAGTTCGCTAATAGAGCTCCCTGCGCTATCTATTAGAAGTATAGGACATGCTAAAACATTTCAGTCGCATTAGATACTTTGGCTAAAATATTTATCAATCCACTTATTATACCAGATTGTGCCATCAATTGCATTTCTAAACTGGCATTCTAGTGTTAACATAAAAATTTTTTTTTTTTAAATGTGTTTAACCCCTTACAGAATAGCCCCCTGCCAATCAAGATTATGTTGGTAATGGTGAATGGAGTATATGTACATTTGCCTATTTCTGATTGGTTTATTGGACAAATCCTTATTTGTAGCAGCACAAGAGTTGGCCGAACATATCTAGGTGTTTATCTATTTTGCAGGGCTGTAAAGACATATGTCCACTATGATCTCACAGAAGAGCTGTGCGAAAACTTTAGGACATGATGAAGCTGCTTCTAATATCAAACAGCAATCCCAACTCCCTGCAACGAAATGAAAGGCAAGCGCCTCTGGAACTTGTCACAGAAAAATAATATTCACCAACCTTTGAATCCTGACTTTGTATAACAATGCTTAGCCCTGGACGATGCATATATCATCCTGTATCACACCTTGTGCTTATTCCTCACATGGTGTGTATATTCATGCATTATTCACAGAGGGCTGGCCCATTGTTGGTTCAGCACCTGGGTAGCGCTTGCTGATTGGGGTCTAAATGCAACCACCAATCATCAAGCACTACCCAGGTTCTGAACCAAAAATGGGCTGGCTCCTAAGCTTTTTCAAATTGGTATTAATACCAAGAGAACGAAGAAAAAATGATAATAGGAGTAAATTAGAAAGTCACTTAAAATTGCATGCTCTATCTGAATCATGAAAGTTTAATTTTGACTAGACTATCCCTTTAAACACATACCTAGCATTAAACGACTGTATATTTTACAACATTGTGTCCTTTATGTATAACAGCATAACAGATTACAGATATTAAGATAAAATTAAGATATTCACCCCTTCATTTGTATATATGTGTCAAAAATGAATCACTGAAATGCAGGAGATCTGCATACAAAATATTAGCAACATTTGAACTTAGGAACAAATATAAATAAATGAGTTTGAATACATATCAAGCAGTCACTGTGCAGCACATCTAAGGGACTTTTCACTAGAAAATGTCTGACTCTCAATATCTAGTGCACATTATGTATACCTACCAATCTGTTCATGGTAAACTGCAAGACTGGCACCTGAAATGTGCATGTGGTGCCACTCTTGTCATTGAAAAAAGTAAAGCTAATGCAGCCTTATTTTCAGGGCTGTTTAGCAGCAAGCGATACACAATACAGCACCAAAATAATATTAAACTGTTATGCCCCTTTACATTACAGGAAACTCAGGCAAAGATGCATTACTAAACATCTTGGGCGCGATCCGATATCGATCGCAGTTTGCGGCGCAAGCGAGGGAACCGGCGTCGCCCGCAGTTTCAGCTCGCAACTCGAGCTATCCCATATAGGTCGCCGTCAGATGCTAACGTGCCGTAAGTCTGACAAACCAGCGATGTCCAGAAATCTGCGTAAGTACAAATTTCTGGCGTCGCCAGTGACTTGCGCCACGTTAGAAACTGCCGGCGCCTATAAAACCTGACTAAAGTTTAAAACACCCGCACTGTCTAACACGCCTCCCTAACATAGCCCGCACTGTCTAACACGCCTCCCTAACATAGCCTGTCTAACCCTCTATCCGCTATCCCCCCTCACTAGCCTAACAATAAAAATGCTATTAACCCCTAAACCGCCGCTCCTTTACCCCGCCGCAACCTAATAAAGTTATTAACCCCTAAACCGCCGCTCCCGTACCCCGCCGCCAGCTATATTATATCTATAACCCCCTAAAGTGAGCCCCTTACACCGCCGCCATCTATATTAAAATTATTAACCCCTAATGTAAGCCCCTTACACCGCCGCCATCTCTATTAAAATGATTAACCCCTTATTTAATCTACCTACCCCGCCGCCAGCTATATTATCTATATTAACCCTAAGTATATTATAGTTAATATAGGTATTACATTATATATATTAACTATATTAACCCTAATTATATTAGGGTTAATATAGTTACTATAGTATTTATATTAACTATATTAACTCTATCTAACCCTAACTAAATTTATATTAAATTAATCTAATTAATTTATAAACTAAAATATTCCTATTTAAATCTAAATACTTACCTATAAAATAAACCCTAAGATAGCTACAATATAATTAATAATTACATTGTAGCTATGTTAGGGTTAATATTTATTTTACAGGTAAATTGTTAATTATTTTAACTAGGTATAATAGATATTAAATAGTTATTAACTATTTAATATCTATTATACCTAGTTAAAATAATTACCCAATTACCTGTAAAATAAATCCTAACCTAAGTTACAAATACACCTACACTATCAATAAATTTAATAAACTACAAACATCTATCTAAAAATACAATTAAATTAACTAAACTAAATTACAAAAAAAAAACAAACACTAAATTACAAAAAATAAAAAAAGATTACAAGATATTTAAGCTAATTACACCTATTCTAAGCCCCCTAATAAAATAATAAACCCCCAAAATAAAAAAAAATCCCTGCCCTATTCTAAATTCAACAAATTTCAAAGCTCTTTACCTTACCAGCCCTTAAAAGGGCCTTTTGTGGGGATATGCCCCAAAGAATTCAGCTCTTTTGCATACAACAAATACAATACCCCCCCCCCCATTACAACCCACCACCCACATACCCCTATTCTAAACCCACCCAAACCCCCCTTAAAAAAGCCTAACACTACCCCCCTGAAGATCTCCCTACCTTGTCTTCACCACACCGGGCCGAACTCCTGATCCGATCCGGGCGATGTCTTCCTCCAAGCGGCAAAGAAGAATTCTTCCTCCGGCGATGTCATCCTCCAAGCGGCAAAGAAGAATTCTTCCTCCGGCGACGTCTTCCTCCAAGCGGCAGCAAAGTCTTCATTCTTCCGGCGGCATCTTCAATCTTCTTTCTTCGCTCCGCCGCCGCGGAGCATCCATCCCGGCCGACTGCTGAACTTGGAATGAGGTACCTTTAAATGACGTCATCCAAGATGGCGGCCGCCGAATTCCGATTGGCTGATAGGATTCTATCAGCCAATCGGAATTAAGTTAAAAAAATCTGATTGGCTGATTGAATCAGCCAATCAGATTCAAGTTCAATCCGATTGGCTGATCCAATCAGCCAATCAGATTGAGCTCGAATTCTATTGGCTGATCGGAACAGCCAATAGAATGCGAGCTCAATCTGATTGGCTGATTGGATCAGCCAATCGGATTGAACTTGAATCTGATTGGCTGATTCAATCAGCCAATCAGATTTTTTTAACTTAATTCCGATTGGCTGATAGAATCCTATCAGCCAATCGGAATTCGGCGGACGCCATCTTGGATGACGTCATTTAAAGGTACCTCATTCCAAGTTCAGCAGTCGGCCGGGATGGATGCTCCGCGGCGGCGGAGCGAAGAAAGAAGATTGAAGATGCCGCCGGAAGAATGAAGACTTTGCTGCCGCTTGGAGGAAGACGTCGCCGGAGGAAGAATTCTTCTTTGCCGCTTGGAGGATGACATCGCCGGAGGAAGAATTCTTCTTTGCCGCTTGGAGGAAGACATCGCCCGGATCGGATCAGGAGTTCGGCCCGGTGTGGTGAAGACAAGGTAGGGAGATCTTCAGGGGGGTAGTGTTAGGCTTTTTTAAGGGGGGTTTGGGTGGGTTTAGAATAGGGGTATGTGGGTGGTGGGTTGTAATGGGGGGGGGGGGTATTGTATTTGTTGTATGCAAAAGAGCTGAATTCTTTGGGGCATGCCCCACAAAAGGCCCTTTTAAGGGCTGGTAAGGTAAAGAGCTTTGAAATTTGTTGAATTTAGAATAGGGCAGGGAATTTTTTTTATTTTGGGGGTTTATTATTTTATTAGGGGGCTTAGAATAGGTGTAATTAGCTTAAATATCTTGTAATCTTTTTTTTATTTTTTGTAATTTAGTGTTTGTTTTTTTTGTAATTTAGTTTAGTTAATTTAATTGTATTTTTAGATAGATGTTTGTAGTTTATTAAATTTATTGATAGTGTAGGTGTATTTGTAACTAAGGTTAGGATTTATTTTACAGGTAATTGGGTAATTATTTTAACTAGGTAGATATTAAATAGTTAATAACTATTTAATATCTATTATACCTAGTTAAAATAATTAACAATTTACCTGTAAAATAAATATTAACCCTAACATAGCTACAATGTAATTATTAATTATATTGTAGCTATCTTAGGGTTTATTTTATAGGTAAGTATTTAGATTTAAATAGGAATATTTTAGTTTATAAATGAATTAGATTTATTTAATAAGAATTTAGTTAGGGGTGTTAGGGTTAGATAGAGTTAATATAGTTAATATAAATACTATAGTAACTATATTAACTATATTAACCCTAATATAATTAGGGTTAATATAGTTAATATATATAATGTAATACCTATATTAACTATAATATACTTAGGGTTAATATAGATAATATAGCTGGCGGCGGGGTAGGTAGATTAAATTAGGGGTTAATCATTTTAATAGAGATGGCGGCGGTGTAAGGGGCTTACATTAGGGGTTAATAATTTTTATATAGGTGGCGGCGGTGTAAGGGGTCAGATTAGGGGATAGATAAGGTAGATGGCGGCGGTTTTAGAGGCTCACAGTAGGGGGTTAGTTTATGTAGATGGCGGCAGGGTCCGGGAGCGGCGGTTTAGGGGGTAATAACTTTATTAGGGATTTCAGGGGGGGGGGGATCGCGGTTGACAGGGAGATAGACATTGCGCATGCGTTAGGTGTTAGGTTTATTTTAGCAGATCGCGGTTGACAGGGAGATAGACATTGCGCATGCGTTAGGTGTTAGGTTTATTTTAGCAGATCGCGGTTGACAGGGAGATAGACATTGCGCATGCGTTAGGTGTTAGGTTTATTTTCTAGTTAGTTTAGGGAGTTACGGGGCTCCAATAGTCAGCGTAAGGCTTCTTACGGCTGCTTTTTGTGGCGAGGTGAAAATGGAGTACGTTTTCTCCATTTTCGCCACGTAAGTCCTTACGCTGCATATTGGATACCAAACTGCGCGGGTTTGGTATACCTGCCTATGGCCCAAAAAACTGCGGGCGACGGCAGAAATATACGGGCGTAACTTCTAGGTTACGCCGTATATGTGATACCAAATCCGCGCAAATATTGGCGTCGCCGGCTTTTGCGGGCGACGATTTATATCGGATCGACCCCCTTATGAGCAATTACATTTTGAGATCAATGTCTCTTATTGTCTAACATAGTTGTATGAAAATAAACCAGAAAAAAATATATATCTTTTTTATATAGCTATTAATTTTGTATAGCATTCAGCTAAAGGCATGGAGTCTCCAGAGAAATGTTGTCATATAGTAATTTACCTCTAAGTGTGTTTTAATAGCACAATATTTAATAGCCTTGAAGCAAGACACATATACACTGCCAGACAAACTAGATTGCTATTACTACAACCCAGGGGCACACAGACTTCAGGGACCTAGTGTCTCTGCTTGTTGAAGACATTGGGCTCGATTCTGTAAAGATCTCTAGGCTGGTGAGACTATTTAAAGAGGAAGTATACACCAATTTTCATTTTTTAACTGCATGTAATAGACATTGAAAGAATAATATGCACAGATACTGATATAAAAATCCAGTGTAAAACCTTTTAAAAACTTACTTAGAAGCTCCCAATTTAACACTGTTAATGAGATAAGCCTGGGACACCCACTGAAAGGGGCTGATAGAAGACTCCCCCCTCCCCTGCATATGAAAAACAACATTATACAAACAGAAGCAGTCTGAAGTCTGTATACATCTAAAACTTTGGGACTCGGTTATGAGTCTGAAAATCAGCACAATGTTAATTAAAAATAAGCAAAACTATACATTTGTACAAAACCACTCCCAGATGGGCTATGTAAATGGATCATCTACAAAACATTTATGCAAAGAAATTTCTAGTGTATAATGTCCCGTTAAGAATGCTCACCAGTACTTCTGTTTCCCTGGTGGAATTATCTAAAGCCACTTTTTACCCTGAAAACAAGGTGTCTCGCTAAGGGGCGTATACTGCATTTTCCATTGGGAATTAGATACATACATTATTAAAGTGCATAATGAAAATCTTACAAATCTAATTATTGAACAGTTCACATAAAAATACTCAGGAAAAATTGTATTGTTAAAGTGCATCATAAATCATAACAACATTTTGCACCAAAAATCGTATTTTATCAAAAACGTAAAATTTGTATGTAAATTACACCGAAATAAATTGTATTAAATATGTGCAGTGTAAATTGAAATTTAAGTACACTGGATGTGCAAAAAACATACAGAAATTCATACTTATAAGTACAAAATACAAAGCGTAAATGTTGTTTTATTGTAGAATGGGCTGAACATGGGCATATATGAAATTCTCTCCCAAATCCCAACATAATTCTGTAAACATTTTCACCCTACAGATCTCACTGTTTTTTCTCACAAGCTAAAAGATGACAAGCGTTTATCAAAATACTCTAAACACTAATTACTCTGAAAGGAAAACCTATGCATATGAAAATAATAGCGAATTTAAGGTACAGTGCACTAAAAACAGCGTAATTCGATTTGTATTAGGCAAAATAATAAAGTTTAAACATACGAATTACATAGTAAATTAAGAAAAATTAATTGCGCTATGTTCTGACCAAATATAAATGTAAATGTTTGCTTGTAATTACAATACAGTATGGGTATGTGCACCTTATTGTGTGTTAATTATATATACTCACATAAGGGTGTTTTATTGTGTACCTTGTAAAATATATAAAGAGCTCTTCTACTAGCGCAATTGCTAATTTCGTATTATACACGCATAAACGAATATACATTTATAAAGATTATAAAGATTATTAATATATGGTATAATAAGGTAAAAAATGGTAAAAAGTCCACGGTACCTTTTGATAGTTTCCCAAAATGAGGGTGCTAACTATCAATGTTCCATATAGTTTTCCTTCATATGGTCTATAGTTCCAGAAAGTCCTAAAATGTTATATACTCATGATGGTAAAGGAATTGATGTTTAGAGATTTGCTTTAATAAGCAAGATGGAGTCGAAGTGCCAGAGTAGTGCTGCCTTGTTCCAGCTAGGTATTCCACGGACCTTGGCTCAGATACAGTGACATAAAAAGAGAGAAAAAGAAAAAGGCGCACAAGGCGAGACTCAAGTGAAAGATTTATTAGCAATTACTGCACACGCAAGTATTGTTAAACTTACTAGAATTACATAGTATATTATAATCTACTGCTCCTGACCAAGAAATGTATTACTAGACCTGTCTGTCTTTTGACCTTAGCAGGTTTAACCTCTTGGTTTACAGAAAAGATGTCAACATATATTTTGCATTAGGACATGCTTCAGCTCTTTATCAGTCACATGGTTATAGTGTAGGAGAAGTTTAAGGGCACATTACACTTAAAATCATATTACCCATAAAAAATATTATAGTGGAAAAGAAGATAAACAATAATCATGAGGCTTTCCTGGGCTGAAACACAACTACTTTTTGCTAATAAAGGAACACATTTAAATGCTTTTAAATCATTTATTCTATAGGCAGATATTTGCAATGCAGTGATACTGATGCATATGTAAAGTAAAATAACTACATAAAACTAAGTAACTAAATTAAATGTCCCTTTAATGGCCTTCCCTTTCTCAGTTCTAAGACTATGGGGTCAATTTATCATGCTACAGCGGACAGGGGCGTACATACGCGCCCCTGTCTGCCGCAGCTCGCCTCTCGCGGGCTGAATTCTGCTGCCGGAATTCAGCATTGCACAAGAACGCAATTATCCACTCTTATGCAACGCCGCCCCCTGCCCGCGCACAGCCAATCAAGTGCGGGCAGGAGCTGTCAATCTCCCTGGTCGGACGAGACCGGAGAGATTGAAATTCACCACCTGAGAGGTGGCGAAGAGGTTAGGGAAGCAGCGGTCTAATGACCACTGCTTCATAAATACGGGGGCGAAGGCAGGCAAAGCCTTTAATAAATTGACCCCTATGTGCTAAGCTATTTCTAGTGTATTCCTTCTGCAGCTCAAGAGATGCCTTGTTTATCTGCTTATTGATAATGAATCCTGCCAGTCAAATATTTTTTTTTCAGTTTTCCAATCTGGAACATCTGGTCATATAATGAAAAGAAAAAGGGGGGGGGAGATAAAGAGTTTGAAGGGGGGGAAACAAAAAAACAGCAACACATAAAATAATAACAAATTACAGCAGAATTTATTTTGTAGCCGTTTCAGTAACCATGTGATTCCTTGTTTTTGCCATTGCTAAGAGTAGCAACAGTAATGTGTGCAATATGTAGTTTTTATTTGTTACTCTCATATTTGCAATACTTTCCAAAAAACTTACTACTAAAAAAATACATTATATTGCAAGGATATTTTAGATCGCAAAATGTGTAACTAGAAAAGCAAAATGTTTTGCTAAATAAAAAACATTCTGGACAATGCTGATACTTTGTTGTAATCCCAGTGTTTAAAAATAACATAGTCTAAGGATATTATTTTTATGCTAGCATGTCCTTGTTAAAACCCTCTTTTGCTATAGCGAATCAGGTGCTAGATATTCTGCTGCTCTAATCTTGAAGGGCTATACTAAACAGTACTTTAGTAGAAAAAATATGCTAAATAAAAGTAAACACATCGGGGCCTATTTAACAAAGGTTTGTCGGACCTGATCCGACAGTGCGGATCAGGTTCCGACAGACCTCGCTGAATGCGGAGAGTAATACGCTCTCCGTATTCAGCATTGCACCAGCAGCTCTTGTGAGCTGCTGGTGCAACGCCGCCCCCTGCAGATTTGCGGCCAAGCAGGGGTGTCAATCAACCCAATCGTACTTGATCGGGTTGAATTGCAGCGATGTCTGTCCGCCTGCTCAGAGAGACCGCTGCTTCATAACTGGTCTGCAGGCTCGCCAGATACACGGGCCCTCAAGCTCCATCCGGAGCTTGATAAATGGGCCCCATAAACAGATTGTGTAAAAATAAAACCAGCAAATAATTGACTAGTTTTCTTGCTAAATGAGCACTTAGAAATTCTAAGCGTAGCCCCTGCCCACAGCTAGATAATAGAGCTATCATTACAGAGCTTAGGTTCTATGATCACATTATTTTGCAGCAAAAGTTGTATACTGAACATGAGCAATAAACTAATTGCAGCTAGTTGATAGGTGCCTCCTAGCAACACTTCAAAAGAAAAACTGCTATTTTGCCTTCCTGTAGAAGCCCCATCCTCCTTGTAGGGCTAGCAGGAAGTAATGGACACTGCACAAACAAAGTTAAAAAAATGTCATAAAAGATAAACTTTGTTTTAAGTGATGAGTAATACATATTGCAATGATTTCTATTAAGTATAACCCACTGCTTAGGGCTTGATTTATCAAGCTACCGTGGACAGGGGCATACATATGTGCCCCTGTCCGCTGTAGCTCGCCTCTGGTGGAGTGAATTCCGCTGGTGAAATTCAGCATTGCACAAGAACGCTATTTTGCACTCTTGTGCAACGCCGCCCCCTGACTGCGCACAGCCAATCACATGCGGGCAGGAGCTGTCAATCTCCCTGGTCAGAGGGAGATTGAAATGCTCCATCTAAGAGGTGGCGAAGAGTTAAGGAAGCAGCGGTCTGATGAACGCTTCTGTAGTATCAACGTTCTGCAGAATTTTCTAATAAAATTGTAGGTTTATTGATTTATTTTGCATTTTTGGTTTTGCTGGTCAGATGCAGTCACTCGTTTTCCACTACATTGTGTTCACTACGCTATTACAGGCAGATGAAGGTAATTGTAGATAATGAGAGCTAATAGTCACGCAATTAGACATTGGGGATGATTTATCAATCTCTGTACGGAGCTTGGTGCCCCTTGTTTCCGTTGAGCCTTCAGGCTCGCCAGAAACAGAAGTTATGAAGCAGCGATCTAAAGACCGCTGCGCCATAACTTGTCCACCTGCTCTGAGGCTGCGGGCAGAAATCAACCCGATCGAATATGATCGGGCTGATTGACACCCACTGCTAGCGGCCGATTGGCCACGAATCTGCAGGGGGCGGCATTGCACCAGCAGTTCACAAGAACTGCTGGTGCAATGATAAATGCCAACAGCGTATGCTGTCAGCATTTATCGATGTGCAGCGGACATGATACGCTACATCGTATCATGTCCACTCGCACTATAATAAATATACCCCAGTGAGTGTAGCACATATGATGGTACTGGGCCCCTGCAAGACTGAATTCTGTGCTTTAGAATATGCTGTACAATATTACACATAGGCAACAATGTATTTAACTTGTGTGCTGCCCTAGGCACTGGTTAATTCATTGCCCCCCTTACCTCATAGGCCATGGACATAGCAGGAGTTATGCACCCCCTCAAGACAACCAGGGATCATTCATTTACAATCAAATTAATAAATAAAAAAACATTTGGAGGGCATAAAAATTGGAAGGCATCATGCCATCGTATTAACTATTAAAATATGCTGCCCTCTCATTGGGCTATGATATAAGAGGCCACTACATAAACTTCATTGTGGCAAATACATTATAGTTAATATTGAAGAAGTCTTCTTAGTCAGTTGCTGGTATTTTTTCAACCTGTTGCATTTGTAAACTGACAAAATATGGCCTAAAGAAATATCCCTGGAATGTGCATATTTAGGAAAACACGTGACAACCAAAACCATCTGGTTACACAATTGGAGAACCTAAAAAAAAGAAATATGAAAAAAAAAAAAGAATATTTTCCTTTTTTTAAAACTTTATAAACATGTAATAAAAACATACAACTGGGTAATAGTTCCGTTTTACAAATAATTTCAAACTTACTTTTAATTCTCCCAGGGAGGTGAGGAATGAGTCACTTGTGGAGAACCAGATCACTGTATGTTGCAAATGGAGGGAGCTACAGGTGCAATGAGGAATTGGAGAGTCATGAAAAGTATAGGAGCACACTGTGGCCCCTGGCTACATGAAAGAAAAAATTTAAATTTCATAATTCAGATAGAAAATGCTATTTAAAAGGACAGTCTAGTGAAAATTAAACTTTCATGATTCAGATAGGGGATGCAATTTTAAACAACTTTCCAATTTACTTTTACCATAACATTTTCTTTGTTCTCTTGGTATTCTTAGTTGAAAGCTAAACCTAGGTAGTCTCATATGCTAATTGCTAAGCCCTTGAAGGCCGCCTCTTATCTGAATGCATTTGAGTTTTCCACAGCTAGAGGGTGTTAGTTCATGTGTACAATATAGATAATGTGCTCACGCCCGTGGAGTTATTTATGAGTCTCATTAACAAATGAACTTCACTAACCCAACAGTTGCCCTCATCTCCCTACTAATATTATTCCCACCTTTGCAGTCCCCACCTCCTGTTTCCCATCCTCCTACCCATCTAGATTGTAAGTTCCTACGGGAACAGGGCCCTCAATTCCCCCTGTATCTGTCTGTAAAATTTTGTCTTTTATTGTATTGTTTCTCCGTCTTACTTTTATCCTTGTGCCCATGGGCAGCACTGCGGAATCTGTTGGCGCTTTATAAATAAAGAATAATAATAATGAGTCTGCACTGATTGGCTAAAATTAAAGTCTGTCAAAAGAACTGAAATAAGGGGGCGGTTTGCAGAGGCTTAGATACAAGGTAATCACAAAGGTAAATTGTTTTTAAATATAAGTGTTGGTTATGCAAAACTGTGGAATGGGTACTAAAGTGATTATCTATATTTTTAAACAATAAAAATTCTGGAGTAGACTGTCCCTTTAAGAAACTTTTCTATTTACGTTTACCTTTATTTCCCCTCTTGATATACGTTGTTGGAAAGCATACCTAGATAGGGTCAGGAGCAACACTGCACTACAACCAGCTAGATGGTGATTGGTGGCTACACACATATACCATTTTTCATCTGCTCCTAAGATGTGTTCAGATAGGTTCCCATAGTGAATTGCTGCTCTGGAGCTGATTAAAACTATGTGTTTAATTACTTTGGACAGAACACATAGTTATATGCAAACATTGGCGCAATAATATAATTCTCTAACACAGAGTCTGTTCTTTTTGCACTTTTATGCCCCTTTGAAGAGGAGGACTTGTGGGTGTAATCTGCACTCAGATGCTATAAGCATCTGTTCTGTAATTCTTGTGAAACTCCTGTTATTTTATGGAAACCAAAGGAAAGGGCTAGGGCTGACTGTGAAATGGAGAGCATTAGATGCCGCACTGCCTGGGATCGGAGACATAGTTTATTTTTTCATGTAATAATCTAGTGTCTGAATCATTTACATGCATAAGTGTGTAAAACAATGCAATATTAATTCTGTCAATACAAATACAAGCTTTAACTACAGTTCTTGTACTTTGCAGAAATGTAATTGTAGAGGTCCATTTTTGTGTGCACATATTAACCATTTGGCTGCCAAAGAGGGCTGCAAAGCTTTGCTATGTAAATCTTTTTACCACTCTCTGGCACCCATAGGATTAAACAATTGCATCCCTATCATAGAGAAAAAAACATTAGGGCTCCACATTTCTTATCATGAATGTATAAAACTATAATTACGTCAAAGGCATAATCTGATCCAGATGATCTATCAGTTACAAAAATACTTTGGTGGAATTTATGTGAGGTGTTTTTAGGAAGATTTATTAAACAAAGTCTGTTTTCAGCAGATATGTGCAGTACAAACATGTTTACTGTACAAACAAGCCTGTGGTTATTACTAGACTTTAGAATACAAGACAGCATTGCATTCTAATGCATTATACATATTACTTCTGTTTTATTTGTCATATAGGCAATTACAGTAGCAATGGGTACATTATATGTGTCTAAACAGAAGAAGAAATAAGAAAAACTTTGTGGTCTTGTTAAAATAGTGGTGAGCAACAGGTGCCCCATCGCATACCTCAGCCTTTCTTCTAAAGAAGGAAAGAACATCCCATTTGTATCCTGAGAAAACACATGGGGGTAGATTTACCAATGTGCGGGCGGACATCGAAAAATGCTGACAGCGTACGCTGTCTGCATTTATTATTGCACAAGCATTTCTAGTGAAATGATTGTGCAATGCCGCCCCCTGCAGATTCAAGGCCAATTGCCCGCTAGCAGGGGGTGTCAATCAACCTGATCGTATCCGATTGGTCTGATTGCTGTCCACGATCTGGAAACTATGGGGGAAGATTGCAGCATCCGCTGCTTGTTAAATCTACCCCATGATCTGCTTTACCCAATGAAACACCTGCACTATTGCTTCATTCCCTATTCCCCCAGCTAACTCTGACACCAAGTGGGTTTAAAAATCTTTGTTTTCAGTCTGATCTAGAGATTAAGGGGTCTATTCATTAAGAGGTGAACGGCAGGTGAATTGAAACAGTTCTGTTCCCGCTATTAAAGTGAAGGTAAACTTAAACGAATGAGTGCCCGTTTTTTAAAAATAATATTAAAAACAGTGGCACTTTCATGCATGAAAGTTTAAATTTCAGCGGTTTTGTTACCCTTTCTTCTTGCAAGTCAGAGCAGCGATTCCCCCGCCCGCAGCTCGTCTCTTCTAACATCAGCAATGACGAATCCAGGCAAAATCGGGCACTCATTCGTAAAAGTTTGCATTCACTTTATGCATTATGAAGGGCCAAACCCAGTGAGTATCTCCTGGAAGAAGAGCTGAGTTAGCTCTGCATATTGCATAGTTAATGTTGTGCACAAGTCACCTAAAATAAGAGAATTGCTGATGATTTGTATGCAGCATTAACTATGCATTGTGCAGGGCGCAGGAGATACTCACTGGGTTTTGCCCATTATAATGCATAGTTAATGAAAGAATTCAAATCACCTACAATTCACATGCAATTCTTCTCTTTGCAAATGGAGCCCTGAAAGTAGTATGTGTCTCCGTTGTGCAAACTCTGGGGTGCTAATAATGGTACCCTAATTGTATTGGTCGTAGGCATCATAAACTACTACTTAATTTTGTTTTTAACTCTATTGAAATCCTTCGTATCTCATCATTTTCCTCTCACATTTTTTGGGTACAGCACAAGACATAAAAAGGGACCTACTTGCAAATTCAAAGCACTTGACAATTTTGAGGTTTTGGGGTAGTACAAAGGTTGCCCGCTGTCCTCTAGAACCTACTGGGCTTACTGTAGGTGATTCTGCAGGGGTGGTAGTAGGGGTCAAACAATGTACCCTCCCCAAAACTCTGCCTCAGGCCCCACCTTTTACCCTACTATATATTTTCTTCCTAAACGGGAAGAGTCCACATTTGCATTCATTACTTTTGGGAATTCCGAACCTGGTCCCCAGGAGGA